>NC_136513.1:26790000-26832500 GCF_053919585.1 Euprymna scolopes | reverse complement strand
GACTGAAGTTTAATCTTACAGAAATGGATAGAAAGTTATTGGGGGTATTAAATAGAGAGGGAGGTCGTGTGGTAGTGTGAGGAGGTTTTATAGCAGAATTTTAGTTGCGAAAAGACGCTAAAGAGCTTCTATTAGATACGTTTGAAAAAAGAAAAAGAAAGAAAGAAAAGTAGACGTTAAAGTTTTTAAAAATGCTTAGGGGGAGTAGTTGGAGTAGAGTTTTTTTTTGCGTCATGGTATCTGTAGGGTGTAAGAGGGAGTGGGAGTAAGTGATCAGTAGCCACCGTAGCAGTTGGTAAATATTGTCACCATGGCAACGTATTTTTTATGAGGACGCCGTATTTTAGATCCTTTGGAGGTGTTATTGATATCTGCATAAAATTAAATCATATAATTATATACTTCGAGATGGATGCGGATGCTGGGGGAAGAAGGGTAGGAAGGGGAAGTTTCGACATCTACCTGGGGGAGAGGAGGAGGGGAGAGTACATTTAATGCGGATTAAAGTTGATTATTGATGATAGTAAGAAGGTGGAAAGCGGGGGTCGATATAGACTGGGGGGGGAAGGGGGGAAGTGCAATTAATGCAGTATTTACATTTTTGTAGACGTTGTTATTAAGGATAATATAAGTTGAGAAAAGACAAAAGAAAAAAGAGACGGAGGCAGGTTCGGATAATATAGATAGGTGGGCGGATTGAGGACGCTTATAGTAACGATGGGAATTATTAATTAATGATGGGGGGTCGACATAGACCGGGGGGAAGTGCAATTAATGCGGTATTTACATTTTGTAGACGTTGTTATTAAGGATAATATATGTTGAGAAAAGAAAATAAGAAAGAGGAGGGGGAAGGTTCGGATAATATAGATAGGTTGGCAGATTGAGGATAATTATTAATGATAGTAAAGATGGGAAAAGTAGAACTATTAGTTAATGAGTCGGATAATATTAATTGGTGAGGTTATTAGATGTGTGTAAATATGTTAATGGGCGGTAGAGGTGAGGATAAATAATTAAGTAGGGAAGTAGTAGGTAAAGGTTATTGGTTGTATCCAGGAGGTAGTGGGTAGGGTATTTCTGTTATGTTAGTTTTTATATTTGCAATGGAGTAAAATTACTAAGGAGATATTGTTTGTAGTGTTTGCAATTTATTGATGTTTCGTATTTTTTATTTAAAAGTTTATCCTTGTCTTTAAAATTTGTGATAAATAATTTTTCATATAAACAAAGATGACATGGGGAGTTAACTGGTTTGCAAGTGCTGGATTTCTTTAGGATTTCCCAGGTGATAGTTGGGGTGAGTTGGCTTCTGGTTAACTGTAGGTAGTGGTTGGTGAGTGAAGTTTTGTTTGGTTCATTAGGGTTGTTTATGGAGCATTTGTTGACCCTGAATCTTTCCTTAAAGGGGGTACTTGAGATGCCTATATTTTTTTTATTATTAGGGTATTTTGTGGGAGTAATAGTTGCTTTATATACTACGTTTGTTGCTAGGCAGTTTTGTTAAACGCGTGCTTGGCAAGAGCTGGGAATGATATCCCATAAGTTACCCTTCAAAACGTAAGAGCAGCTTTGACTTACAGGGTTAATACACTTAGGTGAAGTGGACGAACCACATTTGGAGTATCTATGAGTATAATATAACAGTTGTCGTTAAAAAAAACTTTGTAAAAATTATTATTTGTAAAAATAAATCGTTATTTGACAAGTTTACCGCTTTTCTAGTGGCCACTCTGTATAATACATTTAACACACACACACATATATATATATATATATATATATATATATATATATATATATATATATATTAGATATACATATATATTTATATATATATGTGTGTGTGTGTATATAATAAAATATATATGAACATTACATGCATTTAAGGTAGAAAAAGAGTGACAGAGAGATAGATATATAACAAGATAGATGATAGACAGGTATGGGTTTTTTGTAAACCCGATAGATATATATATATATATATATATATATATGTATATATAAAACTACCCTTCCTCAGTTACAAAATCTCATCTTCAATCCGAAACGTTATCCGCAGCGAGGGACTCAACATTCAACTCATCCACACTGGATCTACTTTAAGACAACAGCTCAACTAAAAACATCCATCGCATACACCTTCCCCTTGTTCACTCTCTAATTGCCCAATATCACACACAGATTTATGCTTTAAGAACCACGTTGTTTACGACCTATAATGCGCTAAATGCAGTGCATCTTACATTGGAAGCACTACCAGATTGCTTCACCACCGCATTAAAGAGCATTAAAACACTACTGCTTCGTCGTTCTATAAACATATTCGCACTTGCATTAATTCAGAACGGGATTTTCACATCAACATTCTTGCTTCTTCAAGAAACGTAGGTCAACTTCGTATTCTCGAATCTTTAGTTATTTCAAAAAATACTCCCACACTAAACAATAGACTGGAATTGAGCTCCGCTTTTATAATATAAGTTTAAAACACAAGAAAAGAATAATTAAAATAATAAAAGAAAAAAATATTGTTTTAAAATAGTTAAAAGATCAATAAAATCTCACAGAGTTGCCTCCCTTCTACCCTTGATTGAATAGTCATCTCCCTTGATTCACAGACGCAACAAGTATTTTAAACACCAACTGATTTATTTTAACGTTCTCCTAACGTCATTTTTTTTCTATATTTCACGGTATCACGTGGCACACTCTATAGCTGCTTTTCCAATTTTGAACACTCTTCCGCTGTCTTCTCTTGATAAAGGACTAATAGGTCTGAAATATATTGAGATTTATAACACCATTGAATACAACAGAAAAAAATGTACTGTTGTTTAGAGTTAAAATTTGTGTGAGTAAGAAAAAACAAACAACAAAAAAAGGGAATTTATTTCTTTTGTTTTCATTTAATTTTACTCTATATATATAAAAAAAAAATCTTTCATTGTTCTTGACTTTTAATTTTACCTTATAATATATATATATATATATATATATATATATATATATATATATATATATATATATATATATATATATATATGATAGAGAGGGAAAGAGAAAGAGAGAGAGGAGAAACTAGAGGAAAAGAGAGAAACAGAAAGAAAGGGATGGAAGCAGACAGAGAGACATGAATATATAGGTAATATATATATATATATATATATATATATATATATATATATATATATATATATATATATATATATATGTGTGTGTGTGGGTGTGTGTGTGTGTGTGTGTGTGTGTGTTTAGAGAGAGAGAAAGTAAGAAGAGGAGAAATGAGGGAAAGAGAAAGGAAGGGGTGGAATCAGACAGATTTACATGAATACATAGGTACATAGAAAAATACGTAGATAGATCGATATAAATGTCGTTTTGCTATGGGAATAACTACATATTCAAAATCAGGCCCGGCGTTTTATTATCCTGTAAGCCTGTTATAAATATATTTGAAGTTAGAAAGGGTCAGCAGAGTGCATGCACATTTGCATAAAAAAAGGCTGCCCCCTAATAGTAAATTATGAACCTGCCTGAACAGGACGGTGTTAATGTCTCTTTAAGACAGGGGGGGGGGCTTAAAAGGACGCATAATACGTTGAAAACAACAATATATTAGATAAGGGCAATTGCAAATGTCTTAGGGTAAGGATTGTTCATATAGATTGTGATGATTGTGATCATAGAAGTCATAATGATGAGCATGACAATGATGATAACTATTATGATGATGATTTAAATATAAACATATCGAGGGTTCAGTCTAAAAGGACAAGCATATCATCGTGATTTTTTTTTGGAAAAGCATGGCAACGGTGGCGCATATTATTCACTAATTCCCTCTCCACCTCTTTTTCTTTGATCAAATATATGATTGTGTGTAGTTATTTGCTTCCCCACTGAGCAAATTAGTAACAAGGCCGTTTTTTTTAATGTGGAGAGAGAGTGAGGGGGAAAGGAAAAAGGGGGCCAGCTCCCGATGTGTGAGAAATGGGAACTGGATAGTGACAATTGGTATGAAGGTTTGCATCTATATTGACCAAGGTCTGATATGTGGAATTACCCCCACATATGGTCTTTGCTTGCAGTCTGTATTTATTTGTCTTCCCCACTGAGGAAATTAGGCACAAGGCCGTTTTTTAATGTGGAGGTAGGGAGGAGGGAGGGAAAAGGGGAGCAGCTCCCGAGAGGTGGGTAATGGGAGCTGAATAGTAACTGTTAGCATGAAGGGTTGCCCCTACATCGACTAAGGTCAGATATGTGGGGTTACCCCCACATATGGTCTTTGCTTGCAGTATCTGTCGGAACAGATACTACATTTTGATCTTGTCGCCCGGGCTAGGGATGGCCGCAAGTCATATATATGAGTGTGTGTATATATATGTATATATTATAATTAAAGCATGTTTATCCTTTATACCTACAGATCCAAGTTTGTCATGCTGATGGAAATTCCCGCCGGTCGGGAGTTTTACCCCCAGCCACAAAACTATCTTAATCTCTATTTGCTAAGCTTCAAACTATGAGCTAGCATAGAAATGCGACCAGAATAAAAAGAAATCCCGAGCTAGTACACCGTCAATTTGCGTATATATATATATATATATATATATATATATATATATATATATATATTAGCATAGGCGCCCGGCGTTGCCCGGTTGTTTGGATGTGTATGTTGATCATAAAAAAGTGGTAGTAGGAAGGCAGGCTCGAACCCGTACCGCAAAGGAGGAAAAGAACGGGGTAAAAACTAACGTTTATGCTGTTACGACCACCGCCAAATCGGAAACGACATTTTTTTAAAGTAAGGCTAGACAATCTAAAGGAGAGGATAACTTTTAAAAATATCGGCGAAAAAAGTGACCTCCTCCTGTAGAAAAATGTCTAGTTGAAGGGGAAGATATTAATGTCTAAGCCAATTTTTCGATATTTGTCGTATGAAAACTCGAACTTTAAAGCGACACTGGTCTTGGTAAAGTCCATCACCTCTCTGGAAAGTTTAAGGCAGACATGCAAACAGACATACATACACACATTTATATATTGGTAACTAAAACTTTTCGACCCACACTGATGAAAATGTTTGCCCTATCTCTGAATAGCCCTTATGTAAAATTTCAAATATTTAGACCAGAAATTGTCTGACCTATTTGGAAGAGACCGCAGAGGTCAATTTTTAAAAAAATTTTGACCCCTATTCTGACCCCTTAAAATTTATTTTTTGGGGCTCAAATCAAGTTAGCAAGTTAGATCCATGTCCAAGGAACCTATATTTAAAATTTCAAATGCGTAGACCTTAAATTGCCGTATGAGTTTTGTAGAGTTCTCAAAAGTCAAAACTTTGACCCCTAAATCGCATAAGTTCTGGCAAAATATCGATCACATTGATTTCCCCAAATCTCAGTTACCTGTATATCAAATTTCGAGTTTGTAGACTAAAAATTGACAGAGTTATTGCGTAGGAAAATGTACACAGACACACAGACACACAGATACACAGTCACACACAGACACTTTCACTTATATATATATATATATATATATATATATATATATATATATATATATATATATATATAATTTTAAAATGTAATTATCCATTGACACGTGTTTCATCGTCTACGACGTATAAGAGTGGCTGAATATAGCTATATTCAGGTACTCTGATGAGTCGTAGACGACGAAACACATGTCAGTGGATAAGTACATTTTAAAAATAATATATATACCGCTCCCCGTGTGGGGATACCAGATTGGTTATAGGGAAAATTATTCCCATCAGGAATTTAGATAAAAATGCACTTTCGTAAATAATTGAATTCATTCAAAACTTATCGCTAAAACCAAAATAAAAACAACACCCACACACGCACACACACAAACACAGATATATATATATATATATATATATATATATATATATATATATATATATATATATATAGTACACTAGAAAATTATTAGCTTGTAATATTGAGTATTACGAATTGATTATATAATGTAATTAATGGAATTCAAACAACAATTTGTTAATGCTGCAATATTTTAATCTATAAATTTATTATATTGTTACTAGAATATCTTGTTTTATTTACAGTTTTTACAAATAGTCCTTTACTTTTCTATGTTTTAGCTTAACCATAATACTTTTCATTCTCTTATTTTTCAATTGTCAGCTGTGATTTTTCCAGACTTCAAAAAATAATTTGTTCATTGTTTAATATCAGTATTTGTTTTTTGTTTCCATAATCACATATGTAGTCCACTTGTCAACTTCTTAAAAATTCCCCACTAATTATCTTACTGTCATGCTTTTATTCTAGTTGTTATAGAAACTAGTCATGAAAACGGCTTTCCCATTATTGTATATTTTGCAAAGTTGAAGACAAGACAATTCATCAGAAATTTTAGTTTTAGTTTAATGAAAAAAGGTAAAAAAAAAATATTGCTGATAAAATGATCTATATTCTGTAATAATTGTTTACCATGTGGTCAAAAAATGAGTGAGCAGTGAAGCATAAAACCAGTTCTAATGATACGTATATTTATATATATATATATATATATATATATATATATATATACAAATTATATATATATGTGTATATATACATAATATGTACATATAGGATATATACATATATTTAATAATTATATATATATATATATATATATATATATATATAAAAAACATATATGTGAATACCCCATTTGATCACATAAATTTATATACGAAAATATAATTTGATACGTAAATTTTCAGAATTTACTTTAAAAGTCCTGAATACATTAATACAACTAAATGATAAATTATGAAAATATATATAACAATAAAGCTACAAATATTATTCTGCTCAGTTCTTTCTCGTGAGAATTCGTCAGGCTTTCGTAAGACTAACTAATTCTTAGAAGAATAAAACGGAAAACATTATCTGTAGCTTTATTCCCATGTATATTATTTAAATTAACTTATATATATATATATATATATATATATATATATATATCGTATATAATAGAAATGTATATAATCAAATAACATTGAAGAACATACCAACGTAAGGCAGCCTGAGTATCGTAATTAGGGGCCACAAAAAACACATCGTATTGAACGTTGTAACACTAAATAATGGGACCCTATATATATATATATATATATATATATATATATATATATATATATATATATATATATATATATGGGTTAGGAAATTCCAACGAAAGAAAGATGTATAGTTAAATAAGGGAGTAGTCACCAACAATGTGTATTTTTTAACATTATTTTATTATTCCGTGTCTTGGTTTTTCATTAAGAATTTTGTTTGGATCGTTGTAATGATGTTTTTAGGTCATTGAAATCGTTTTTACGCGCGTTTCAGATGTTCGGTGATTCGTCCACGTCAGAAATTATTTTCAAATGTGTTGGAGATGTAAAAATGTCGATTTTCGTAGTTAATTTGAAGTTTTTCCGAGGGGTGAAGCTTGTAAGTGTTTATTATTCATTGGCATGCTCAATTTTTATTGCTCTTTTATACGGCTTCTGAGGGGGACCGTTGACCTGGCTGTAGTCGCTATCTCTTTCACCTAATGTTTTTTTTTCTTTTCCTTTAGGGTGGGGTAGGATGTGTGTGTGTTTGTGTGTGTGTGTGCGCGCGTGTGTGTATGCGTGTGTGTGTTTGCTTTTATTGGTTTGGGAATGTGTACATTGTTTTATAGTATTTTGGGGTTATTTGCTTCCTTAAGGAGGCGGCTGTGATCCGAGGTCGTTACTAATGTGTATTTGTGGCGAGGGGGACTAGCTCTTCTGAAATAAGGGTAGAGGTGCTTTCATTCTTTTTTTTTATATTTATTTTGGGATTCTTGGATTTTATTATTGTTATTTTTCGTTTTAGTCTTTTCGGGTATTCCTTATATTGTGTTTGTTTAGAAAGAGGGGTGTATTTAAAATAGGGGATTTTTTAATGTTTCTATTTATTTGTCTCCCTATGTGGGTATCGCCAGACCAAGGATCGGTTCCTAGTGTGGGGAAGATTTTGTTCCCCAGAGGGGGTCATTGGAGGGGGTGTATGTATGGGAGGTGTATGATAGAAGGGATGATAGTCGTTTCAGTCATGAGGGGGTTCTCCTCCCCTGACTGAGGAGGGAGCGAGGTGTTGGAACAGATATTATACTATGATTCTAGGTGTCTCCTAGTGTTGTTGGTTTCGAGGTTAAGTAGGGTTGGTATTGTTCAGTGTGTTGTATTAGAGATAGGGGTGTTATGTCTGTGTGTGGTTGTATGCGCGCACGTGTGTGTGTTTTAATGTGTCGGTTCTGATTTATGTGTTGGTGTGTATATGTGTATGTGTATGGGTGTGCATGCGAGTGTACCTTTCATTTCATGTTTTTGTGTGATGGTATTAGGTTCTGTTCAGTTCAGGAGTGAATCTGGTGATGAAGTTTTTTTCCTGTATAAGTAAATAAAAATAATTGTCTGTTTGGAAGATTGGCATTATTTTGAAGCCGTTTTCACTGCATGTGTACGTGTTTTGAAACATAGAGGTGTCTGTTATCTGCAATTTTTATGTTGATCTTATATAAGGCCACTCTTTTGCAAACCAATAAAAGCAAACACACACACACACACAAAAACACACACACACACTGACACACACATCCTACCCCACCCTAAAGGAAAAGAAAAAAACATTAGGAGAAAGAGATAGCGACTACAGCCAGGTCAACGGGCTCCTTCACAAGCCCAATAAAAGAGCAATAAAAATTGAGCATGCCAATGAATAATAAACACTTACAAGCATCCACCCCTTCGAAAAACTTGAAATTAACTACGAAAAGCGCAATTTTTACATCTCCAACACATTTGAAAATAATTTCTGACGAGGACGCATCACAGAACGTCTGAAACGCGCGTAAAAAACGATTTCAATGAGTTAAAAACATTATTACAATGATGCAAACATAGTTCTCAATGAAAAACCAAGACACGGAATAATAAAATAATGTTAAAAAATACACATTGTTGGTGACTACTCCCTATTTAAATATATATATATATATATGTATGTATATGTATATATATATCCTATTATTCCACAGCCTCCCAACGACGAAGCTCACAAGAGCAATTACAGTTAACAGACTGAAAATCGAAGTCTCGAGTTTCGCCGTAATTTTGGGCTGATCAGTTAGACCCATCCGGAATTTGAAAATCGAGCCTCTTGCACGCGAGGCAAGCAGGGGGCGTTTGCTCAGTTGGCAGAGTGCTTAACTAGCATACCAAAGTATCGGCATTCAATTTCCAAGATAGAATATGTCTAACTGATAAACCAAACACTCGCACCTTGGAATCCCAATTTGACTGTCATGGCTCCTGTCTGTTGTGACGTTGTGTGTGTATATATATATATATATATATATATATATATATATATATATATATATATATATATATATCATTATTCCTACAACCAAATAACTAATGGAAAATAATTATATATATATATGTGTGTGTATATATTTGTATATATATATATATATATGAATATATATGTATGTATGTATATATGCATATACATATATATATATATATAAATATTATCTTACATTCGGTAAAATTCATTTACTAATTGCTCTCTATGTTAAAATTGCAGTATGAAGTCGTCCTATCGAATTCCTTCTAGTCAGACATCTGATTGTGTTATAGCTTGTTGGATTATCACGCCTCTTGTCGAGACGATGTAGGTACATTTAATCCTTAAAAGATAAAATTTATTATAAAGTCACAAAATTTATATACGTCCGCGTATAAATATATATATATATATATATATATATATATATATATATATAACCATAGATTCCTAATACCTATACTTATATATACATATATACATATATATATATATATATATATATATATATATATATATTGGCGCGCGTGTACGTGTGTGTGCGTGCGTGTGTGTGTGTTTGTGTGTGAGTGTGTGTTTATTAAAATGGATAAAATGACGATATGAAAATAAAAATAGAGGCGGAGAGGCCAAGAGGCTCGACGTTTTGCCAGTCTTCTGCAATATTTCTCAAAAGGGATGGTAAATCCACAAAAGGAATTAATTATTACAAGCATACACACACAGTCACAAATAAATAAATAAATATATATATATGTGTGTGTGTGTGTGTGTGTGTGTGTGTGTCGGGGGGAGAGCTCGCGAATGTCAAAAGCATGCGCACAAAAATTATAGAAAACAAATCCATTTATATTGCATAATATCTCTATATACATATCATATAATATATAAAAAGTCTATATATCTATTAGTCTATTTTCATATTTTAAAACTCTATCTCTCCCCAAACAAAAAGTTGCAGAACGGTTCTAGAGGCTACAAATCAGTGGATTTTTTATAGGACGTTCTTTTATTGGTCTTAAGCCTTTTCAAACACTTTTTAATTAGTCACAAAAAGGTCAGAATTGAAAAAAATCGTCATAGATTTTATACATTCACATTCAGTTTTATGTTAGTCTTTAATCAGTTCCTATTCGTATCATGTTTGGACAGTGGTACCGTCACCACTTTCGCAATGCTAGAGTTTAGCTTTTTGTTTCTCTTCTAGCTAATTGAAATCACGGCTCTATAATAATATATACGAAACTGGCCGAATTAAAAATAACATATTTGAATGTATTTTTACGACCGGGCAAAGCCGAGTGCTTTACTACCGCTTTTATACACACACACACACACACAAACAAATACACACACATGTATATATAATTATTTGTCAATACATACATATATATTTATATATTGAGAGACGTAATAGAAACATATTAAAATAAAGCCATATCTATATATTAATCTATCTTATTATCTATATCTTTACCTTTCTAGCTATTTCTCACTCACTCTATCTTAAAATAATATCCGCATACATACATGCGTTCGTAAACAGTGAAAGAGGAAGAGGAAGGGATGGAGGAAGATGGAGAGAAGGTAGAGATGGGGCGACAAGGCAGAGTGAACAATACGCGGAGCCAAAATGATAAACAGACAGCCACGTTTTTATATATAAGGCAGAACACATTCATGTTAATGTGCATTATTGCTCTCTACTTGTAGTTGTCGTTAAATCCACAGCTTCTACAACAGAAAGAAAACGTCCATAATATCTCGAACGATGGAGATAAAAAAAAAAGTAATAAAAAAAAAAAAAACAACAATGCGGGCCTGTGAATAAATAAATGAATGAATAAGTTCACGATGCCGTGTCATGGCGCCTCAAATATAAGGTTAGAAGTTGAGGGAACGTTTTGTATGTGCAAAAGCAAACAAAAAAAAACAGTTTTAAAAACCACCGAGTACGCCATATTGGCGGGTACACATTTGTTTTACTTGGCTAATTAAATTAAGACGTCGCAGGTTCTAAACCTACGCTTGTCGACGCCTTGGAGGTCGGCGACCTTTTCCACATGCAATCTTACATATGGTTATATAAGAATATCGAAAGCGTCAATTGGATATTTGTTTTGGTGATCCGTTGATAAATATATGGCATGATACGTCTAAGGAAAACGCTATTTCATTCGTGGTGTTAGACATACGGGATATATAACAAATTGCGATAGGCGTTTGACTATTTCAATATTTCTATTGCACATACTGATTATATATATATATATATATATATATATATATATATATATATATATATATACACACCTGATTAGCACGATGAATATAACTACAAAATAAATGCATGCGCTTGCGTTGACCAATCAGAAAAGAGTAATAATAATGTTGTCATAGAAAATCCGTTGCCGACAAGATATATGCCACCGATGATGATTGCATGGGGAACACGAAGTACTAAACTTCCGAGCCTTGTTTTATATATATTCTAGTTTGGGTTCCCGGCGTTGCCCGGGTGTTTGGAGGTCAGTTTTTTTTAGCAAAATAAAACCAAAAGCTGTAGTAGGAAAGCAGACACAAAACCGTATCCCGAAGGAGAAAACGAACGTGAAAAAAAAAAAAACGTGGCGTCTTTCCGGCTGCCTCCATCGAAAAACCGGAAGTGTGGAAGGTTTTAAATTAAGGCTATTAAATCGAAAATGGTGGTGACTTTCGAAAAGATTCGCGAAAAAGCGATCACCCTGTAGAAAGGTTCCAAGTTCAGGCTGAAGAATTAATGCTTTTAACCAATTTTTCAAGAATTGTCGTCCGAAGGATCGTGCTTAAAAACGATAATTTTCGTCTTAAAATCTGTCGTTTCTGTCAAAAGTTTTAGGCAGATATACAAATATACATACATTTAAACAGAAAGGATAAATTAATGTTATATATATATATATATATATATATATATATATATATATATATATATATATGTGTGTGTGTGGGTGTGTGTGTATGTATACGGACGAATATCGCGATGCCATACCAGTTGTTGTCAGATTTCCGAGGTCAAGCAACATTGAGTCTGGTTAGTGCGAGATGGGTGACCATTTGGGAATTATAAGTTCTGTATTTGCTCTTCAATTATCTCGGCATTTGTTTCCAGTCCTCCTGGACATACACTTCACTTACCTCTGGTGTTTACAGATGTCGACTCAGGGGAGGTGTGATTGAAGATTACACATCTCCTGCCACAAACGTTGTATGGTCAGCCACTCTTCCGGGTGTATCCATAGTCACTCAAAGATATGTATATATATATATATATATATATATATATATATATATATATATATATATATGCAGGCAGAGGTTAAAGAGAATTAGAGGATTTATTTTAAAGGAAACTTATTGGGATAATGAAATCGCAGCAGCAATTATGTTGTAGAAGCGAATGAATAAAATAACAAAATTATCAAAATGTATACTAGTGCATAGAAGTTTTAATCCTGGATTACATCAATTACCGGTGTAGAACAAAGATGGTCTTTATACCTATGTATTCCTAAACGTTATCCTTCTCATCAGAAGGGGAAATACGTTATAGTAATATATTACATATGTGATGTCTAGTCATAACTTTTTTAGGAGCAAAATAAAGGGTTTGAGAGGGAGAGCGTAAAACATTGTTTTTGCGGAGGGGAATAAAATATAGAACTACAATAATAAATGTTACATAGGGATAAAATTGTGGATACCACGTAGTGAATATACGTTTAAGGTTATGTGTCGAAGTGTTGCTATGGTAGGTTATGTAGTATGTGTTTGAGTCCTTCGTTCAAATGTGGAGATGTACATTTTGTATTGAGAAAGAATAGGGAAGGATGTGCAGGTAGTGTTGTCATCATATGGAATTAAAGAGTATGAGCAGAGAGTGTTGTTTTTCCTAAAATAGAGGACGGAATTTAGGTGTTTGTGTATCAGAAAGTTTAATAAAATTGCAATATAGTATTAAATAATGTTTTAATTAGATGTTTTTCTTTTTATGTTAATGTCTTTGTTATTTTCTCATTTATACTTTGCCCCCTCTCATATGGATTAATCAACTTATTAACGATGTTTATTATAAAGGTTCAGTCATATGCACTTATGTAATTTCACTTATGTACGCATATATTAATATATATATATATATATATATATATATATATACGTGTGTGTATGTATGTGTTTAAATTTATATAGAAACCAAGTTCTATGTGAGTAGATTTATATATTCACTCTTTTAAATAATAAAACCTATAGACACAATATGTATGCGTAATATAAGTATTTCCGAATAATTTTAAATCCGTTACTTTTTATTAATCGAACACCCAATGACGACTATATATGATCCATCTTATTGTAATAGAAAATGTTTTAAAATGTACGTATTCTCGTGGAGAAAATATTTTTAGATATAATTAATTCAATACTTTTACGTTTTGCAATTTTTGGGGTGATGCTTACTGAGTTGAAATATTTGTATAACTCGAACTATTGTTCTAATCTTGCTTGTCGTGCCTTCAGTGTTTCGGTCAATGTAACCTTCAGGTTCTTCAGGCGTCAGTTGTGCAAGTTATTTTTCATGAAACGGAAACACACTAAATGATGTAATAGTTTTACATTAAAACAAATCTTTTAGTGATTATAGGATAAATAATTTTGAAACAAAATTCGATATAAGAAGTTTTGATCTATATGTAAATATGATACGGAGGGGAGAGCCACCCAGACATACAGAGAGAGAGAGAGAGAGAGAGAGAGAGAGAGAGAGAGAGAGAAGTAGAGCGCGCTGACACAAGATGTTGACTAATAAAAAATGTGTTATAGCTTTTTTTTTTCTTGAAACATCTGTACTATACTGACTTTATAATAATATATACACAGTCTGCATAAATTAAAATATTATGTTTATATGTATTGCACGGCCGGGCAACACCGGGCGTTCATCTAGTATATATATATATATATATATATATATATATATATGCGAGAGAGAGAGAGAGGGGGAGAGACACCCAGACACACAGAGACAGAGAGAGAAGCAGAACGCGCTGACACAAGATGTTGACTAATAAAAAATGTGTTATATATTTTTTTTCTTGCAACATCTGTACTATAATCTGTACTATATTTAAGGGAACATATACATTGATAGAGCGATCCTTTTTAATGAATCATAATGAAGCGACATAGAATTTGGTCAGTATAAAATAGGTGATTATTTGGGAACACCATGTACTGCATGTGCTTCCATCATATCTTAGCATTATGACAACTCGTCTTTAAACATCTTCTTGCATGAAAAATCAAGCGGCGTTGTATGGTTTGATATTACGCAACATTGCTTCTCAATGCTACGTGCAGCTACCCTTACAGCGGGTATGCGTAGTAATTTGTAACACAGTACAGGCCATGTTTGTACCACATGAGAGTATATACATATCAGCAAAAATTGCTATCGTGTTGGGATTTTGGTCAGCCTTCCCGTCACTTTTGGGAACCTTTTTTTCTACTCATATACGCTGATTTTTTTTTCCGAGCATCAGCTGCAAGCATATGAAGCGAAAAAATAAATCGACCGGTCGGTATTTATGTGCTGAGATAACAACACAAAGGAAAAGAAAACTAAAATACTTATATTATTGTGACTTTCGCATCCTAGCGCCTTGACGCATGTCCGTTCGTCTTTGTGAACGTGCACGCATGCGCAAGTTCAACACTTACATCCTCTTATCGTCCGCTGCCCTTTTTTAATGTTCATCCTTGCTCAGATTAAATTGAAGCACAAAACAAAAAGGTTTACCTGCATGAGCATGTGTCTTATATATATATATATATATATATATATATATATATATATATATATATATATATATATATATATATGGATGGTACATTTTTTTTATTTTACTTCTGCCATCTTTTTATCCATAAAAAAAATATTTGAATAGTTGTCTAAATTCTTCGGCTGTTCTTGCTGTCTGTTTTGTTTTAGTGTTGTTTCCTTTGCAAACGCCATTTTTGATCTTTAAACCAATCATGTTTTTGTGTATCGATTAAGTAGTATACGTTTTTTCGTATTTGTTATATGTAACAATGGCAGTTCCGCAGCAGCGTAGTGCGTGTTTCTCTTATCCTTCCTACTTAATTCATTTAGACTGTTGACAATGTTTGACGTGTGTTCCTTTGTTAATATATTACATTTTCTTTCGGGTCGTTTTAGACGAAAACTCCCATCAAGATCTTTAATATAAGCCTCGCATTTCTGTTTAAATTTATGTACGTTTGTATGCATGTATGTTTGTATACCTTACTTAAACTTTCGACAGAGGCAACGGATTTTAAGGAAATAGGAATTGTTTCACAGCTCAACCCTTCGGCCGGCAAATATCGAAAAATCCGCTAAAAACATTAATTACTTCACTCTCAAGTGGACACTTTTTTACATGGAGGGGTCGCTTTTGTCTCCTCTTTTCGATTGACTAGATTTAATTTAAAGCTTCATCACTGGTGGTTTGGCAATTAGCCAACAGCAAACACGGCCTCTTTCTTTTCTTCTTTCGCAGTACGGGTTCGAACCTACCTGCCTACAACCACTTTTTTCGCTCAACACCCCCCCCCAAACACCCGGGTAACGCCGGGTCCCCAGGCGAGTATTTTTATAAACCTTAGTTCAAAATAATAGATGCAATCGATATTTAAAATAGTTTGTAAAATATTTCATGTTCACGTTTACTATATGACTTTAAGTTTAAACAAATCGAACGCTATCAAACATAAGATGATGTGTATCATGTAATCAGATTTAATGGGAAATGGTTGGATTTGTGTGTTATAGCGTGCGATGTCTTTTTTATTCCCGCATATTCACTGTCGCCTTTATTTATCTCTTTACAATGTAACTGTTCAATCGAGCTAGAAGACTACTCACGCCTGAGAGCATCATGTACCATGTCAAGGCCACCATTTGCCCATGCATGGATTATTGTTGCAAGATCTGGGCTGGTGCATCAACCACTAGTCTCTCCCTCTTAGATAAAGTCCAAAAAAGAATTGTCAATCTAATTGGTCCCACTTTATCAACATAGCTCCAGCCCGTGTCTCACCGCCGAAATGTTGCATCATTGTGCCTGCTTTACAAATATTTTCATGGAATGTGTTCTGATGAAATTGTTTCACTTGTATCCCCTCGAAGTACATACCCTCGACTAACCAGCTTAGCAATAAGACACGATCCCTTCACTGTTGTTGTCCCTAAATGCCAGAAAGCTCTCTATTCTAATAGTTTATCCCTCTCGAACGCATGGCCTTTGGAATTCCCTCCCTGTTCCCTGTTTCCCTGGATGTACTGATATGCAGAAGTCTATATGTAACATAAACAAATATCTTGTTAATCTTTCCTAGACATGGCATCTAATTGTAGCCCCGTACGTCCAAGCGGTGATATGCTTTATAAGGAGTTAGCATGAGTAAAATAAAAAAAAATCGATCTCGGGCGTGATTATGTAAAGTTGTTCCTGTCCTACATATTTCTTTAATGGTTGAAATACGGAGGGAGGGGCGTTCCAAATGTGTATGTTTTCTGTTTTTTTACAACTCAAGTTGATGAGAAGAGATTGCCCATTCCATTGTTGTGATAATAAAACTTATGCAATAATGATCTGATTATTATTTTTTTTCACCTATTGCTGGTGTGAGACTCTGAAAAAAACCCTATGTGCTCAATAATATATTTTCTTCATAGTCATCACTATTTCTAATGTAAATTTGCCACTAATGAACGATAGCTCTACATCGGCTTCTAGAACGCAATTTCTAATATGACCGTCGTTTCAAAAGTAAAGTCTAATATTTTTTGTTTAACGCAATATGTTAATGAGCCATGAAGGGGAATGTGGTACCATTAAGACGATAGGCTTTTATGCTCCAGAATTTATTTTTATATTTTCATCATTCACAATACAGTTTGCTTTGAATTAAATTAGATATATCTGTTTCTGGTACTTATAGTAACAAGATTTGTTTTCTATAGTCGCACACCATCAATATCTACAACCGAGGGATTGAAACGTTTAAGTAGTACGTCAATTATTTCAGTATATAAATTTATATATGTATATATCAAAAATGTTATGAGTTAATCTGCAATTGCTAACCATCACATACATACTCCATCAGACAATATACAACGTTGTTTAATTTACAATAGCCCCCCTATCACGTACATATTCTACCAAACCCTATACACTGCCATTTAATCTGCAATCGCCACCAAACATACACATCTTTAGAATTGTATACACTCAGTCTTATTGGCACTGGCTCCAATTATATATATATATATATATATATATATATATATATATATTTATCGAACCATATCAACCTCTGTATAATCTGTGATGGCCCCTACCATATAAATATTCCATCGCTCAATATGTACCTCTGTTTAATAATCAAACCCCTATCATATACATATTTATCGAGTCATACACCTCTCTGTTTAATCTGTATTATCACATATTCTATCAAACCAAGTACATTCTTTACAATCGCCTCCCATATACATATTCTATTTGACGATATATACCCCCGTTGTCTGTTTAGAGTATTTGTTTTAGTTTTTGTTAATTCATATTTTCCTTTTTATGAAATCCTTGAAAACATGCTGATAACTCATCGTGCTTATTTCAAAATAATGTCACAACGTATCTACCCCCATGGCTTATCTGAGAAACAGGATTGTCATTTGATAAAAAATATTGTTAAGCGTAAATGGCGTCGAGGACAATGCACAAAATGTGTCCAAGTAAAATAATGGCTGTAAAAATACATTTTTGTGGCCGTTTTATGTGCTGCATATTTCCTCGTTTTAAGTCAGACTATATAAAGTGAAAAATATTACACTAATTTTAATATATGAAATACGAGAAATATATAATACAAAAGTATTATGCATTTTCTCTGACAAAAGTAAACACTATAGAATCTTAAACAACTGAACGATATTATGCTTCGGATTGTTATAGCAGATGCTTGGTTAATCGTATATTTTGAATTATTTTTCGTTCTAAGCTTGTCAATTTATATTTGACAAAATTTTATCTGCAGTGACATCCAACCTTCTCCCGGTATATCTTGTCGAACCTTAAATCTTCCCATGGAAACCCAGATTGTTCTCGAGATTTGCGAGAAAATAAAACTTTATTTGATCTACGGTGATGATATCTCTCGTTTCGACAACCATGATCGAATATTAGGGTCTAAGTAATTTGCAGTTCTATTCTAAGCGTAGCTAGCATTAAGGATTAAAACACAAATGATTGTCACTGATAACTGAATTTTGTAAAGTTGTGCAACGGCTTATTGCGAACGATTCTCGTCTGAATTTCATGGGGCTACATTGGCTAGAACGTAGAAAAATTAACGCTACATTGAAGAAAAAATATCATTCCGACTAATCCACATTACAGCTTTGCAAAATGTATATTTTCATTTTGAGAAATATTTTATAGGATTTTTAGAGACACACGCACACGCATCCACGCATACACACACCCACACACCCATCCACACACACACACACACACATATATATATATATATATACATATATATATATACACACATTCTCTGCATTGCATTAGCCTTCTTATACTCTTCCACACACGTATATTTTTATATCTATAAACGTTTAAGCAAATATTATTAAATGCAACAGAGACATGTTGCTTTATGATTCTTTTTTTATGGTTCGATGTTCGGCAATTTTTTTTTTTTTATATCGAAATAAAAAAAAAATACGTCAACACCTTAAGATGATCCGGGACAAATCGAAAGTGGTCATGACAGTAATAATTTTGGAACTTTTATTGATATTTTTGATTTTGATATAAAAATAATGATACAGAAAATCGAAAAATTAAAAATAAAAGAATCTAAAAGAAAAGTGTATCCATTGCATTTAATAATATTTGCTTCAATGAAAAAATGCTCCTAAATATACCAAGCTATGTACATGTATATATATAGACACACACACATATATACATATATATATATATATGTGTGTGTGTGTGTGTGTGTGTGTGTGGGTGTGTGTGTGTGTGTGTGTGTGAATATAAAGGAAAACACCTAAAAGAGTAAAAACAAAAATAAAATCAACGTTTCGTCCCTATTTCAGGGGACATCATCAGGATTTCTAGGCATTTCTTTCGCATGTGATATATGACAGTCTTCCTGTACATCCTCGCCTAGAAACCCTGATGATGTTTTAGGTTTTTCCTTTTTATTCACATAACGTCTAAAGCACCGTTTATATCTTTCTTTATTTTATTCATATATAATTATATATATATATATATATATATATATATATATATATATATATATATATATATATATATATATATATATATGTGTGTGTGGGCGTGTGTTTGTTACAATTATATTAACAATTACAATATACGCATGTTATGTTATAATATGAAGGGGGAGTTAAATTCATGTGTCGTGTTGATAACAGGTTTGTACTTAAAGAATAGATGTTTCCCGAAGTCGTTTGCTCTCTAACGAATGATGCTGAGGTAAATGTTCCATGCATTAATGTGTTTATATACATTAATGTGTTTATATATTTATGTGTTTAATGAGATGCAGTTACATGTATTCACATGTTTTGGATGCAAATTTGCGTTTTGTATTGTTGCTTACATATACGTTACATTAATGTGTTTATATATTTATGTGTTTAATGAGATGCAGTTACATGTATTCACATGTTTTGGATGCAGATTTGCGTTTTGTATTGTTGCATACATATACGTTAATATATTACAAATTGTAAATTATTGAGAAAATCTTTCTGTAGGACCACTCAGCCTAATAATTCAGGTGTGTTGATTTTTTAAGAGGTGTTTACTTAAGGATATACCAGATTTGATGTGGTAAATTGTCAGTTTCTCACTATAAATTACCTTGCAGATTGTGGTGCAGATTCTATAATTTAGCAAAGGATGTTTGAGAAAGCTAGTGTCAGAGCGTATGTGGTTACTGCCTCTTTAATATTATTGAGAAGACTAGACATGGATCAAGTAAGGAAACCATTCATAAGGAGGGCTAAGTTTGAGCTAGTATTTTGTTTGAGTTCGTAGGCGGCAGTGCACTAGTTCGTCTAATGCGATCAATTTTTGCATGTGCATAACTGACATTGTCTTTAAGCAGTATCTCTGATCAGAAGTTGATAAAAAACATTCCGACAAGTAGGTTGTCTATTGAATTTAGTAAACACGTTGCAACCTATACAGATGTTGAAATAAATGAATGAGTAATAACCGGAAGTGCCAACTATTCCATGTAAACTGTAGAAGAAGTTGTCTTTTTTGTTAGAAATGGTGAAAATGTTGATTTTTCATGGGTGGTGATAATAATGCCGATGTCAGCATTATATTAAGTGAAACCGTGAATAAGTTGCTGTTAATGATGACTTCACGAAGAGATGACGAGAAGGCAAGAAATGCAAGATTTGATGGGAAAACCAAATCGATAAACCGATTGGATAACATTAAACCAAATTATACATTAATAATTAAAATCAACAAAGTTGAAAATAGAGAAAGTAATAGTGATAATAATAAATCGGGGTAGATTGTGCATAAGTATATAGACATAACAATGATAACAATAACGAACTAATAGGTATTTAATATATAAATCCTATTCGCTGCTTGACAGCTCACCAAATTCCGCCTCTGGTCCGTTTTTACGGTATTCTTAATTTCTTACGAAATTTAATTGTGTAGCTTTCTCTTCAGAAAAAAAATAATGTTACTCAAAATAGGAAATACTTCCATCCGTTTCAAATCGTTAGTCGATATTGACTGGTTTGCATTCTTTATTAATTTTTGGAAAAAAATACATATACGAAGAGAAATACAAACTCCAAACCTTGCCCATGTGTTTATTTCCATGCATTCATAACATCGCGTATATATATATATATATATATATATATATATATATATATATATATATATATATATATATATATATATATATATATATATTAGTAGGGGGCCCGGGATTGTTCATTTAAAAAGTACGTTTTAATATGATATTTTGATTAATGCAGATTTTCATATTTTAAAATATATAGTAATATTTTAAGAAATTAAAAAAAAAATGCCCCGGTAGCCACCGCCGAAAATTGAAACCAGAACATTTAGCTTACGATTTAGTTTTTTTCCTCTGTTGTTACTGACTGAGCTATGACAACGTGTTTTAAAACTAGAGCATTAACTAATTTCTACTATATTACGTGTGGTTCTTTATAATGCTGCGTTTGACATTCACCTCTTAAATCTCAATTTTTTTTAAATAATTTTCACATTTTCTTTTTTTACTTTTAAATTGTGTACCGATTTTCCCTGACTAACACCCAAATAAGAAGTTTAGGGTAGGTTCAAATACCATATATATGAAGTTTCATGTCTGTAACCGAAAACCTCTTTTAAAATAAAAATTATATCTTGCTCCTCAAAATTAGGGTTACTTTCTGTATTAATATTAAAAACCATTTTTTTCGATTTATTTTAAATGTAATTACATTTTTCTTGTAAATGATCATGGAATTGTACAAAAGATCTAGCTAATCTGCATATTCTTTTAAACATTTATTTTAAGCCGTGTCCTATTAGTTTTTTCCCCCCGTTGGCTTATGGGAAGATTATATTTATACATATATACAGTGTATGGTGGTTGTAAAAACAAGAACCTTTAGAATAGAAATATTTAGGTTTATCTTGTGTCTAAATTGTCTTCGGTAATAATGATGTTCGACAGGTAGGGAGAAATATGTCTGAAGCATTTTCTGTGATGATTTGTATTAATAGATTAGGAAATGAGATCAGATTCGATTAGACAACGTGTTGATTTCTTATTTCAAATAATCATATATGTATATGTGTATATATATATATATATATGTGTGTGTGTATATATATATATATATGTGTGTGTGTGTGTGTGTGTGTGTGTGTGTGTGTGTAATAACTGTGTGGTGTATTCTTGGCTTATCAAGAAGGAAATAGCTTCGTGACCGGGTTCGAATCTCCTGATCGGCTGTAAACGAACATCCTTGCACTGATTATTCCCCAAGATATGAATCACTAGTGTACGTTAGTGTTAAATAGGGAGCGGCATATATGGATTATTTTTAAAAATATAATTATCCACTGACATTATATTTTAAAGACAATATATATGCAGCTCCCCATTTGGGGGTAGCAAATTAGTAAAAGGGAAAATTATTCCCAACCATTTAGAGAAGAATGCTCTTTCGTACAAATAATTGAATTCATTCAAAAAAAAAACACTATCGCAAAACAAAAACAGATAAATAACATCTACGTAAATTTCGACGCATTAAGTAGTCGCGCGAAATGATCCAATGTTATAAGTTTATACTTCTTTCCATGGGCCCCGGTTTGGAATCTTGCTGGGGGCAACCACTTTGATGAGTCGTAGACGACTAAACCCGTGTCAATAAATAATTGTATTTTAAAAACTATATATATATATATATATATATATATATATATATATATATATATATATATATATATATATATATATATATATATATATATATATATATTATTTTATATATATATATACATATATATATAAAATAAAATAAAAATTACATTTACCAAAATGATCAAAGACGGTAAAAGTAAAGTATATTGTAAATATTAAATAATTTATATTTATAAAGTTATCTCAGCCAGATATAAAAGTTCGATTAAACCAAATAGGAGGTAGAGCTTATAATAGGAGCAAACAATTAATAAAACATGTTAAAAACACTTTTAAAAAGAGTTAAAAACATATTTAATCTGAAAAGGAAACACTTGATTAATGGCTAGTCGTTAATCCGCGGAGTTTCGAAGAAATACTTTCCTTCTCATCAGAGGGTAGGAATTAGCAAAATGCGGGATCGGATTTTGCATACAAAAGTATTTGATGAAACAACAAGTTAAAGATCTTACTTGATAACAAAAAAATGAAGCAGAGGGAATATGGCGAAGAAAAAGCTGATTACACGTGAATTGATAGTCTGGTGAAAGATAAATAACCCAATGACGGTAAAATCCAAAAATACAACTTCAAGAAAGTTAATTGAATTTCTATTTGCACAAGTAAAATCCAAGGAAATCCCGTAATTGGAAATGGTCCAAAATAATCCAAAGGCCGAAATCCATGGAATAATTCACAAATATATACAAGGGAAAAGGGGAAAAATTTCAATAATATTAATATATATATATATATATATATATATATATATATATATATATATATATATATATATATATATATTAGAAGTTTTTGAGAAACATGTGTTTATTTTTATAATGTGTTTTTTAATAAAACATACCTGAAATATTAAATACTATAGATATTGAGATACATATCAAAGAGCTAAACTCTAATAATTATAATTCTTACAATTCCATCTTTATAATGTATATGTAAATTATTTGAAGAATTGTCAATGTCTTCCATCAAGTAATTTCCTGTAAATGTTTTATTCGTCGCCACTTTCTTTTATTGAAATATGCGCGAACGTTTTGACACGCGAATCAACGCATGCGTAGTGATTCTATAATGGTGACCGTTCTGCGTGTCTCTTTCAGCGCCGCCAACTTCGACACCTGCCAAAGCTCAGTTTCTTATCTACAATCTTCTTTAATGGAACTTTTGACACCATTTCAATGTTAGAATAATTTGCCATCGCCTCGATACCTTTTTGCAGCCCCCGCATCTCGTGGCAGCGATGAGGTGCGGCCGACGTATTACCTCGCTGTTGGCTCTGAAAACAAACAACACACATTAAGAATAAAAAAGGACGTTCTTAGCGTCGTCTTATCGTCTGCTTTGTTTGGTTTTATGTAGGTGTTTATGAGTTCCTTCGTTGCGTTTCTGTTCCAGAAAGTTTTGTTCAACATTTTCCACGTTACTTATCATCTATATCTACGCTACCTCATTTTCGTGGAGACATCGCTTAACAATAAACTGAATGCACTCAGTTCTCCCCGTATTATCACTGACTTTGTTCTTATTCAATTTATATATATTTGAAATCCAATATGAAGTTAATTCATACTCATATTTATCTCACACACACACAGACACACGCACACACACACACACACACACACACACACACATATATATATATATATGTGTGTGTGTTTGTTTGTTTGTGTTTGTGTGTATATATATATATATATATATATATATATATATATACACACACAAACACAAACAAACAAACACACACACATATATATATATATATATATACACACAAACACAAACAAACAAACACACACACACACACACACACACACACACATATATATATATATATATATATATATATATATATATATATATATACGTATGTGGGTGTGTGTTTGTTTGTTTGTGTTTGTGTATATATATATATATATATATATATATATATATATATATATATATATATATATATATATACAATCATGAATTATAAATAATATTTAGTTATACTTACAGAACATAATGATCCTGCATTCGCAGTCATTTGTTCAGGAAGTGACGATTGCCGCTATTCGTAGGATTATTATTTTTAATGCAGACACAATTCATATTCTTATCATAAATATCATGCAGATGCAATTTTCGCAAAGGAATACTCGCCCAAATACACTTAATCATTGTTGTAGTAGATCAAATATAAAAAAAATGGAGACATATTCTAACATTTTTACTAATAATATGAATGGAATTAAGCACGTGGAAATCACGTAGTATTTTTTTCACACACGTACAATTCCGATACTCGTGGTTTTTGCTCGTGACCAATCGAGATACAATTCAACTAAATAAAGATATTTTTTTTTACATTTTGTCTATTTTTAATTCCTCTCATCTTCCCGTTTTTTGGGGTGCAGTCTTAAATCTGTGTCGGTGCATCGTCCATGAGCTGTTAAACTATGGAAATTAACTGATATATTGAAACAAAATGGAGACTTGTTGGCGGTTGTAAAGGTTTTTTTGGAATAGAAGTACGTTAATAGGTACAAACAATTAATTTAACTTGTTTACTTAGATTAAAGAAAGTGTCGACAAATCGACAGGCTTTGGTAAAATGTCTCATATGTTTCTACATCGTAAACACACCTTGACGAGCTGCTTGATCGCTGCAAACTACTCGAATCTCTGTTCAAATCCTTTAATACGTGATCATTTTCTATGTAATTATCGACCTTTGCATCAACGACGTGCAGTGTCTTTCTACGTTTACCGTAACGTCATTGAGCCACTTTATTACGACAGGTACTTTATGAAATACTCCGGAAATTCATACGTTATTTTGAGATGTTTATTTACTTATTAGCAACATGATTTATATAAATCGACTCCTTTTTTGTAATAACGACACGTATGTCCTCACTCTCACATCACGCATGACTTGTCGTTACAGCTTTGGCGTCATCACGTGTCTAACGCATACGTCTACTCTAACGTACTCACGCTTCTTGTTTCAGCCATTCTTTTTTCTTACTTGGAATTCTTATTGCTATTTATTTATATTTTTAGTATATTTTAAAAGTTGGGATAATTTCAACAATATCTATATAAATATGTATCCTTATGTATATACATACAGGGTGATCCAAAAAACTGGGCCTATCTCTAATTAGGCCCCGTTTCTTAAAGTTTTGCATGAATGAAATGAAACTTCGGTCATACCTTATTTATTATATCCAAAACATCACATGAAAACACTAGGGCCTCTGGTCTGTTTTCTCCGTTGTACAGCATACGTTCTAGATGGCGTCCATTTAGCTTTTTTTTTATAAGGGGGTCACCCTGTATCTATCTCTCTATCTATCTCTCTATCTATCTCTCTATCTATATATATATATATATATATATATATATATATATATATATATATATATACTGCATTTACTCACATGGAATTAATATACAAAATTATAAATATCCAGTGTAGCTTAATCGCCATATATATTTTAAAACTTACTATCTATCTATCTATCTACTATAAAAAATGACCTTCGTGGGAGCATTATTTTGTCATCAAGTTAATTATACTCTTGTATTGTTAAATAGTGTGATCAACAAACAATGGTACGAATGTCTTTATAGGGGTCATCAATTCTTGCTATGAATTAGTGGTTCGTGGATTTAAAATCAAATAGCATATTAAACCAGGGCTTCCTAGCAGGTGTGAGCAAACACTACCTCCCTAAAAATATATGTATGATGAAGTCGGTTGTTCAAAGAGTAATATTACAGTTTGTTATTTTCTTTTCTGTCAATTGTTATTTATATTCTCAACTCTTTACTGACGAATTTTCGTACTAATATTTTCCCTTGATGAAAACACCGATATAGGATATATTTTTTACTCTTATGAGTTGTCAGCCAACCTGTGTTCAAAGTATAGGTCTATGCATCGTTTAACGTTTTGATAATTTTTCCTTCATCCCTTTCTGTTGAGTCATGGAGAACACAGATTCATGACTAAAAAATAATTGTTACATAAAAAAATACCGATAAAGAGTTAAAATATACACACAATTCTAGGCGTTTAAAAGCAGTTATATTTGTATAACTAATATAATATCTGAATGGAAGTTTTACGTAGGTTTTCATCAAATTAACTTATTTTTCTGTCCATTTATTGTTATATTTAATTGGCACTTCTCTATTACATTTTGGGTGTTCATTTTCAACATTGTCATCGCTCCTTACTTTGTAAGATATTTTCCGCTTTTAATATATAAAACGTAATAATCAAATTTGAAGCGAAAAAGAGTCCATGTATATGTATCGTAATCAGGGTATGGTGGGTCATATATCTCCTTTTCAATGTCAAACCCAAGACCAAATGCCTGGGGATGAGGGTATCTGTTGAATTCCTATAGAAGTGTGGAGGTTGATCCAAAATACGTGGAGCTGTTGTCGGTACCATGCCTGGATTGAAGAAAGAAAGATGCAGTTCATGAGTCATTATCATACGGCATGAACAATCCATTGAAAACTCCTAAGACAATTAATTGAAAACCAGTGTAAAGCAACGGACTCCTACAGATCTTTATAAACTGAGAAACGTGGGAAAACCTGAGTACCTTAACACAGTCTGAATGCTTGATTAAGACAACTGTAAACTGTAATATTATAGTAAGCTTTAGAACCCACTCGTAGGCTGTTACACGTTGCAAAAACACAGACTGAATGAAGTGCTTCTTTAAAAAAAGGAAACACGACAGTAGTAGTCATTTGTGAATGGCTACGGTGAAAAGGAAGTCGTTCTTAGTTTCCGAACTTCACAGTTCTTATGATCATATTTTAATCTAGAATAATCTCTACTCGCATTCGTTTATTCTCAAATAAGCAGAGATTATCTCTTTCAGAGTGGCGTTTGTAGGTAAGGTTGGGGATACCTGTCACAATCCCGACTTCCTAACGATGTACACGATCAAGATTTACAATATATGCTTGTAAATAAATGTGTGTGAATTATACAGCATATTGTAAAAGACTTGGGCCTAAGAATGAATAATGTCTACAGTTAGATAGAAAGTCAAGCATTGTATTCAGAGTAATTTAAGTAATCAAGGTAATTGTCAGAAACTAGTCCACTACTACATTAAAAAAACAAAAAAAAACTAAACGAAAATTTAGTTTTATTTTTTGGACAAAAAACATTATCACCTTTGTAAAAAAGTGTTATTACGCAATTTCTAAAGTTTTTAATTACATTTGTTCTTGTGTCATTATTTATTTCTCAATTAGTTCTTTTTATTATTTCCTGTCAAAAAAGAGACGTGTTTCGCGTTTCTGTATGCAATCTAATTACGACCTAGAGATACGTGAAGATCCACCAATCGTATTCTACAATACAAAGTGATGTCGCGTGAAATATATGCAACATGATTCAAATGCCCGATAACGCGTATTTTCATGAGTAAATACTGAGACAATAAAATTGAGGAAACTTTTTAAAAATTCAACATAATATCTCAAACAACCATATATATATATATATATATATATATATATATATGTATGTATATATATATATACATATTTAAAAATTCAACATATGTCAGACAACCATACAACCATATATCTATATATATATATATATATATATATATATATATATATATATATATATATATATATATATATTTAGTGGAGATGATAATTAATAAAATCTGAAAAGAGTGCTCAATACTTTTGTAGAGCTTATACGCGTGTTATTTTTTATTACCGTATCTTTCTGTTAAGTTACATTATTGTTTCGGCTACATGGCCGTTTTTTTGGCCGTCTGTAGCGTCCTCAGACGTTTACAGAAATGTTCGCTATTTTGGGATGATAGAGTGAGAGAGTGAATGAGCTTGGGGGGGTTGTGAGGAGGGCGGATGATAAAGAGAGGAAGGGAACAAGGAGGGAAGGTAGGGGGCCTTTGGTATGTCGATAATGTTTTAGTTTTGGGGTTTAAGGAACTTGTGGGGGAGGGTCTGGGAAGTTCATTTCTTGTGTGGCTGAGGGCATAGGGATATATGAAGGGAAGGGGAATATGTGGGGGTGGGAGGAGGGGGTTACTTTAAAATTCGTGTCTTAGTGTTAAAGTTTTTAGCGTCTAGTTGGTGAGGTGATTTCTTGGTAAATACGTCTTGAACTGTTGGGTGTTCGCTTATGTTTGAAGGCGGCAGGGGGCCTATGATTCGGTTTATTTATTTTTAGTTTTTATTTTGTTGTTTGGAGGGTGTCAGCTAGCGGTCGCGGCCACGGGTACACACATGTGCACGTACACACACACACAAACACACACACACACACACACACACACATATATATATATATATATATATATATATATATATATATACATATATATATATATAACGGTTGTATTAATTGATTTCCTACATGTAAATCCAATGAAACTCGCGTGATTATTAAAGAGTGTTTAATGCATGACAGGGCTTATATGTTTATTATACAATTATTGGTTACAATGTGTTTATATGTTTCAATGGAGCTGCAATACAAGCAAACCATTTCCTCACACCAGAGAAGAAAACCGATTCCCTTTTCTGGTCTGATTAAATGTTGTCCTTAAATTGAGGCTCCAGTGAAACAGGAAAAATGTAACCAATAATGTTTGTAAAATAAACGGATTATATATATATATAATGATGAACGTCTGTGTGTGTGTCTGGTCACGAATAGCCGCCTATATGTTTGACTATTATAGAAAACTGATCACATCTAATGATAGAAGATATATCGAGGCACAAGAATGAGTATGTTTGATCTGCCATAATGATTATTCATTAAAATTGTGGGGCATGCGTACGCGCCTGGTCCACAAAGTATGGAAATAAAAAAATAAAAACAAATGTTTACAAGTATTTTTGATATAGGTGTACATAATAATACTTTGATAAGTATGTTTTCACTTAAATAGGGGCAGTATAATAAAATTTGGGGTCTGCGTTCGCGCCTGACCTCCATAGAATTGAAATAAGCACATACTTAAACAAGAATTTCTGCGTAAGTATACTTTGATAATTACGTTTCAGTTTGAAGAAATATAGTATGATAAAATTATGGGGTGTTCGTTCGCACCTGACCTCTATAGAATGGAAATATGTCACAAAGTTTAACAACGTTTTTTAATATAGATTCACTGAATATTGTGAAAAGTATTTCAGTGTGAACACGTATGGTATAATACATTATGGGGTTTAATTTTTTTATTTTTACTTTCATCATATTTTGCTTTGGTTTTGATACCCCCAAATTGGAAGCTGTCTCATTACATCCCTTCCTTTTCATAACCTATCATACTTTCATAAATCAGATCTCATTTTCTGTAGGCTGTTTTTGAACCCAGTCAACGACGGGTAATTTTGCTAGTATATATATATATATATATATATATATATATATATATATATATATATATATATATAAATATATATATATATGTGTGTGTGTGTATATGTGTGTGTGTGTGTGTGTGTGTGAATTTAAACTGGTGTTATTGAAAGAAATCATTATGAACCTGCAAGGAAGTTATATACATTTTTACTCATCCGACAAGATGTTAAAGTACACAGATAAAGCCTTATTCTTTGGAATGTACAATAATGCAATAGTTCTCCGCAGAGGTAAGAGTTTTGCAAAATATACAATAAATTGTGCAAGTATATGTATTGAAGGAAACATAAATATATAATTTATTAAAATATATTGATAAGAGAAAAATATATTATATTGTATATATAATTAATAATCAATTAGAAAATAGAGGACATATTGTAAATAAGTCTTTCCCAATTCTAGTAAGTGTGATAGAGTGAGTGTCCGTCTTTTAGCATAATATCTTCTGTTCCTGTTTCTGAAAACATGGGCAGCTGTCAGCAGCAGCTTTGCTTTAACCGTTTTTTTTTATCATCCTATCCCGAACCCTCCGGTGAGTAGTGTACTCCTGAAAAGGCTGCTCAGTAACAAAAAGCCCTACCGACCACACAACTGCCTTTTGTCGACTGTGTGCAGATAATTTAATACATACTTCCAGCCTTTCAGTCCTACAACGATTCCTTGCCCACAGGACTTTTTTTGTGTTGCGTACAAGTGCTATTGTCTGATGGAGTATCTGTACAATGATGGTATTACAGCGTTTTAGATTTGTACGAGAGTTAAGTGGTGCTGACGGTTCAAAATGTTGAGATGCAGCAACAAACCAGTACCGAACAGCCAGTAATAAATCAAACTGCAGACTTGCTTAATACGGGAACTGATCTTCCGCTTCATGTTTTTTTTTTTTTTTTATTAAGTCAGCAGAGATTTTCTTCTCCTAGACTGGTTGTCTTCACATTGGCTTAGGGGAGCCCGCTGCACCCCAATGCCATTCTGTCCATGACTGCGACTTAGGTTGCTGGTCACCAGAGCGTACTCCACATGCCGCTGGGTCATGCAGGTGACAAGGCCTAAACTCCACCAGAGGTTTCTGTCAGAGTTTCCTCACCCTTATCATTTGGTTAAAAAAACCTTGGCGTACAAAACAGTGGGGATCCAGTTATATGGCACAGGGCTTGCCTTTCAGTCAATCCCGGTCTGCGTGGGAGTGCTCACGACGTGGACGTGGGGGGGTGATTTTTCAGGAGAAACACAGTATAACGCTAATTAATTTTAATGCATCTAATATAAAGCTTATCTTTTTCCATTAACAACGTTCTAAGCTACATCTATCTTGAATTGAAATTAACGCTCCATATTTAGACAAGCTACTTGATCTGACATTTACTTCTGATTTGAAATGGAGCACATACATAAAATCCTTTTCTAATGTCACTGGAAACATTGTTGGATCTTTTTACCGATGCAATAGATATATCATTACTGATACAATTCTATATTTGTATAAAAGCCAAGTACATCCTATGGTACTCTTGCAATCTCTGGACAGAACTGGTTGGACCATTCTATGCTTGTTTGGCAGAGTCCAAAACCGACATCGTAATATAGACGACTCATGTTCTTTTTCCTGCAACATCTTTTCAACAGAAGTGATGTTGTAGGTCTCTCCCTGCTTTGCCATTATTTTCATGACAGCTGTTCGTCAAAGTTCCAATCACTGCCTCCCTCTCCTAGGAAATTTTTCAGGGAAAAAACACTCGTCCAACCAAAATAAATATCAGTCATTTCCCCTTCACTTTCTATCGTTTCCTTTATCTAAACTTAGATACCACGACCTAAGTGTCTCTCCTAGAACAGCAGTCTGTGAAACTTATTCTGCTAGTCTGCTTTTCAGCTTACAATATTGTCGTCTTCAACTCCAACGTAAACAATTTCTTACTGAGTCCTCCTCGTAAATTATATTAATTATAGAAAAGTTGCACCACAAACGTGTCGACATGACTACCATGTACACATTAACTATGCACACATAACTGGGCTTTGATGAGTGGTGAGCCCAATATAAAAAAGAAGCAAACATAACTGTGGAATAAAGTTAATGGTATACCGAGAATTGATTGCAACTCATTAAGCTTTGTCAATCTGACGCAAGTCTATCAATTATAGAAATAAACATATTGCACGACTCTCACTAATTCTCTACGAGTTTATTTCATATTTAGATAATAGCTGAATCATAATAATAAGCATGATTTGTTTGCCCTTGGCAGTCAATCTTGTATTAAAATGTATTTGTTTGTCGTCCTAAAAAAAACTCTTTCCTGTATGTGAGTAAGTTTTAGGGATTGTAGTTGTCTTTACCGATAGTGTCTATTGGCACTAATCTGATCGTAAGATAAGCACACATAAACGCTGACAAGTACATACTACTTCGGGTTGGGGTGGATCTTCCAGTACTGACTTAAATTATGTGTAAGAAAATCCCTTACTGGTCCATTTTTTGGGAGGGGGTTATCCATAGAATTCGATTTACTGTATTCTATTTTGTTATGAAGATAAGATTGAATGTTTTCTTGGACGATAATGCTGTTTGCCATGAGATTTAATTCAGTTGGTATCATTTCTCCAATATATTTTCCTTTCGCAGTTTCCCGGTTGGTTTTGTCATTCTTCTCAATTTTCTATTCTTATTATATTTTTCAATCATCATCATCACCACCACCACCGCCACCACCACCACCACCACCATCATCATCATCATCATCATCATCATCATCATCATCATTAGTAATAGTAGCTGTTATAGTAGAAGCAGTATTGCTAGATATGATCGTGGTGACAGTGAGAATGACGATCGTAATGTTGGACTCTTCATTTTTGTTGTTTTCCCCTCATTTTCATGTTCACCTTGCTTCGTTTTTTCTACTTCGTTTTTAGTCCTTTTCTTCTTCCTCCTCATCTTCTTTCCCTTCTCATTCTACTTCCTCTTCTTATATATTTCTTCATTTATTTTGTTTCTTTCTTGCTTGCTTTTCAGTATCCTCATGCTCTACTAATTCTTTCTTCTTTTCTCTCAACATCTCTGCTTAAACTTCGTATCCTATCAACATTCTTTTGCTGTTCGTCCCCTTTCTCTGATATTACATTCATCGTTGTAACTCACCTATGAAACATGTGTGTACCTTGATGAGTATGTAAATTATTCACACAGAGTTTTCTACTTCCTACGATCGTAAACATTGTCAATTATCTTCCATTTTTTTGTCTGAAAACTCTTTCAGACTTGCCATTAACACAACATATTTTATTGTTTCCCCAATAATAACCAAACGAACATATAATCTCCGAGTTGTCTACCCTTATTTTTCTGCATCATTTTTTTTTGTTTTAACATCATATATTCTCAGTATATAAAACTTGGCATGTAGTAAAATTGATGTACACACAATATAATTATTTTCTATTCTTTTAGCATAGGGTCACTTAAGCACCCTAAGTTGCAATAAGATCTTAAAACAACCATTTGTTTATGTTATTGCTCTTTGTCTTTCATTGTAATACATTATGTTGTTTTCTGTTTCATCCATCATTGGTATAATGAAGGATAATTTGCCGGGTAGACACTTTTGGCTATTAATAAGACACTTCAAGAAAAAACATAATAGAGTTAACGAAGTTTCTATCATAGGAAAAAAAAACGTTTACATAGTTCAGCAATTCAAATATTCTAAGAAACAACATTTAAACATAGATATTCGAGTTCAGGTAAAATGTTATTAGACTAAATTTACTTAATTATTATTCTTTTTTTTACGTACATTGCTGCACTCCTGTAACTATTCTGATTAGGTGTTCTTATATATACAGATTATTTTTTAAAATGGCATCAACTTGGGTGTATATATAGAGTTCGGATGTGTCTAACTGATGAGCCCAAATGAGGGCGAAACTCGAGGCTTGGACTTCCGGTTCTTTGACTGTCATTGCTCTTGTGAGCTGCGACGTTGTTTGGCTGTGGAATTTATTATATACAATCTCTCACATCCTGAAAATCCTATCATAAGTTGCTCGCTTGGTTAGCATTGCTGGATGGCATCGTACTTTCGAGATAAAACTCCTACTTGTGAGACATAAGCTTGGGGTTATTAGCAGGTTGGATGACCGCGTCCCTTGTTGAGACGAAGTAGGTTCATTTCACAGTCGGATTTCGGCGCGGCTTGCTTGATCTCTGTTGGTTAATAGAAATTCTTGTGTGCAGGACGTTTGTTCAGTTGGTAGAGTGCCTGCCTTGCATGCAAGGGGCTCGGGTTTCGAATCCTGAGTTCGGATGCGTCTAACTGATGAGCCCAAATGAGGGCGAAACTCGAGGCTTGGACTTCCGGTTCTTTGACTGTCATGGCTCTTGTGAGCTGCGACGTTGTTTGGTTGTGGAATTTATTATATACAATCTCTCACATTCTGAAAATCATATATATATGTGTGTGTGTGTGTGTGTGTGTGTGTAGATGGGTGTGCATGTATATATATATATATATATATATATATATATATATATATATATATAGATAGATAGATAGATAGATAGAAAATATTTGAATCAGCCCATCCCTAATATATATATATATATATATATATATATATATATATATATATATATATATATATATATATATATATATATATATATATATATATATATATATATATATATATTAGGGATGGGGCGATTCAAATATTTTCTTCCGATTCCGATACACTTACCGATTCTGTATTAACTTCCCGATTTCTATTCTTTATCTAAATATTAAACTATAAAGCTGTTATTCTTCACGATTACCATGAAAACATATGTAAAATGTGCAGATATTTTCTAAACGTAAAGATAAACTTGTGATGGATAATCTATTGATTTTTGTTTTACTAAATGTTTCAAATAAATATATATTCACAATTTTCCGATTTCGATACCCCCTAAATTATGATTTTTTCGATTCCCGAAAACTAAAACTAATATATATATATAAACAAAACTAATATATATATAATATATATATATATAAACTAATATATATATATTAATATATAATATTATATATATATATATAAACTAATATATATATAATATATATATATAAACAAACTAATATATATATATATATGTGTGTGTGTGGGGGGGGGGTAGTTACTTTTGTGTATATCCGTTAGAAGCGTTGAGTGAAATTTTAAGAATAAAACATGTATAAATACATTTGAAGCCAAAACAGCAACGGGAATTTTTTAATAAAATAAACGGGTGTATATTTTTAAAGAAATATATTTCGGAGTAAGACTCCTTTATCAATCTTTTTTTTTTCTTCTTCCTCGACATGATGTAGTGGAAGATAGTTCGATTAAGAGTTCACGTGTTGTTGTTAACAGCGGTTTTTTTATAAAGCCGTATAGGTGACGCGTGGTCGCGCATTTTGAAAATCTGGGTAGTTATTTTTGTGTATATCCGTTAGGAGAATCATGCCGAGGAAGAAGAGGTAAACAAAAGATTGATAAAGGAGTCTTACTCCGAAATATATTTCTTTGAAAATAAACACCTGTTTATTTTATAAAAAAAAATCGCGTTGCAGTTTTGGCTTCAAATGTATTTATACATGTTTTATTCTTCAAATTTAACTCAACGCTTCTAACGGATATACACAAAAATAACTACGCAGATTTTCAAAATGCGCGACCAGTTAACAACATCACGTGGACTCTTCATCGAACTATTTTCCACATCATGTCGAGGAAGAAGAGAAAAAAAGAATGATAAAGGAGTCTTACTCCGAAAAATATTTCTTTAAAAATAAACAACGTTTATTTTATAAAAAAATTCGCGTTGCAGTTTTGGCTTCAAATGCAATTATACATGTTTTATTCTTCTAGTATATATATATATATATATATATATATATATATATATATATATATATATATATATATATATATATATATATATATATATATAAATCTTTCGAGGGGTACAGAATTTAATGATGGCTATATATAGACCAATATACATAATGATTATTTAAAAATAAAAATTGAAAATAAAGGCCAGCTAACCCGGTTTCGATCCCCGCTCAACAGAGCCAAATCGAGGACAATACGATTTAAAAAAATTAATAAAGTCATGAATATGGCAAGGGAAAGGAGAAACATATATCAAAAATAAACAGGGGAAACAAAATTACATAGAGACCAAATTAAGTCCGAGAAGATTTTCTTTTTGCTTGCAAAGAGAAGGTCTCATCGACTTAATATAAATAGTCTCTAGAATTTTTAAATAATATGGAGAGTGCGACCTGCTCAAAATAGTGAACATGTCGACACTGAAATCCGTGGCACACACATGGTTATTTATAAGGTGATCGCAAATCGCAAAACCATACGTATTATTCAAAACATCCGACGGCGAGAAATTTGCATAACGAATTTTCGAAGGCACATGCTGTTTCAAACGAAAATCTAATCTTTGTGATGTTCGCCCAACATAGTGCGCACTGCAACTACATTTATTTAAATAAATAAGAGAATTATTATTGTGGGGGGAAGAACATATTTGCGAATAGACGGCAACATAGGCCTGGTTGAAAAAACAACACGAGGATTAGATGCAAAATAACACCGTTGTACAGATACAGAAATTTGCTTGCCTAAACGGTCACTAATGTTGCCCAGCCAAGGTAAACGTAAGTAGACAGGACATCTATTAACCGTAATTATTTTAAGTTTATAGAAATTGGAAACCCTCTTATTAATAACAGTTTTAACAATATCCAAAGGGTAACCATTATTACAGGGGGTCCTTGTAATAAATTTCAACCCATCATCCAGATAAACCCTGGAACAAATCATCAAGGCCCTATGTGTTAATGTCTTAATCAAATAATATTTTTGGTTTATAGGGAAAGAAGAGTCCCAACGAGTATAGAGACCCGTAAAGGTTGGTTTACGATAAACCGAAGTAAGAAAACACGAAGATGTCTTAGAGACAAGCACATCTAAGAACGGAAGAGTAGAATTCGTTTCCTTATCTACCGTAAACTTAAGGGTTGGATGAACGTTATTAAGAGACACAAAAAAGCATCCGCATTCGTCTCATTGTCAAATAAGCAAAAGGTATCAGCAACATAACGAAAATAAATGTCTGGTTTGCATAAACCAGACAATAGATCCTGCTCATGAAAACCCACAAAAATGTTAGCTAACGCTGGTCCCAATGGGGAACCCATGGCCACACCATCTGTCTGTCTGTACATAACATCGTTAAAACTAAATTCTACCGACATAGTGGCGAACTTCATCAATTCTACAAAAATATTTTCTGGAATTGGAGGAGTCGGAAGTTTACTTATAAATAACCATGCGTGTGCCACGAATTTCAGTTTCGACATGTTCACTATTTTGAGCAGGTCGCACTCTCCATATAATTTAAAAATTCTATTTATATAAAGTCGATGAGCCCTTCTCTTTGCAAGCAAAAAGAAAATCTTCTCGGACTTAATCTGGGCTCTATGTAATTTTGTTTCCCCTGTTTATTTTTTGATATTTTTTTCTCCTTTCCCTTGCCATATTCATGCCTTTATTATTTTTTTTAAATCTTATTGTCCTCGATTTGGCTCTGTTGAGCGAGGATCGAAACCGGGTTAGCTGGCCTTTATTTTCATTGTTTATTTTTTAAATAATCATTATGTATATTGGTCTATATGTAGCCAACATATATATATATATATGTATGTATATATATATATATATATATGTATATATATATGTATAATCCTGATCTTATAAATAAAAGATTGGTAATTAAACCAAAATATATCCATTTCGAACATTGAAACATATGAATCACACAGGTAAGGAATTCATTTTTATAACATTAATAGGGTAGCCAAACTAATTAAGAGAAAACAAGATATGATATCGGTAATATTTTTCTTAAGATTAAGGGATGTGGTGTTTGATCAACACTGCTGAGGAGCCATGATTTAATATACCGTTTTGTTTTTAAATCCCCGAACAAATGTTCCAGAATAAACAACAGATGATCCCTTAAAGTAATATTAGTACTCTAGCGAATTCGAGAGAGCAACTTTGTGCATTGGTTGCAGGTGATTAAATGACTTACTGACTAAATAGTTTTTTAACGAATGATAAAAATACAAAAAATAAAAGTTTTCTTTGTATAGTTTAAAATGTTAAATAAATTCCAAGACAATATATATATATATATATATATATATATATATATATATATATATATATATATATAGGTAGATAGGTTAAGTTGATTTTTGAACTGTAAAAAAGGGCATTTGAAGAAAGTTGAAAAATAATGTCAAAAGTTACAAGAAATAGTTTTCTTTAAACTTTTGTATTTTGTGGAGCATTCCAACTTAAATACTAAATAAGTTCGGAGTTTTATTACGGTATCGGTGTCACTCCAGGAACATATCGCTTAAATAAAATCCGGGTATTAACAAAAAAAATAATGCAATGCATTATAATGATAAATATTTGAAAGTTTATTATTTTTAGAGATTAGACGAAAATATCAAAAATAAAAAGGAATTAAAACGTACTAATATTTGATCTATTATAGGAATATGGAAGTTTTATTTATTGGATAATTATACGGAATAACCGGTTGAAGTTACACCCGCGTGCGTTATCGTATTTTTACTGTTTATATTTTTGATAAACTCCTGAATTATCTCTGCACCTCATTTTCTCTTTAAATATCGCTCGAATTTTTCAGTAAAAATAGACTTAAATATAAGATATACAACGTGTATAATGATTCTTATTGTCTGTACCTTTAAAAGACAGTGTTTATTCATTAAAAAAAACTTTACTGCTTACGTGATCGTATTTACATTCAATTGTTGAATTATTTCTGCACATATTTTGCTCTTTAAACATCGCTCAAATCTTTCATTAAAACAGACTTATATATGACAAATAAAACGTTTTTAATTATTCGGATGTATTTCTATTTTAAAAGGTAGTGTTTATTCATACAAAAACCAACACTTTCCGAGCCCAACTCAGAATTCTCTTTAAGATAAGTAAACAGTACTTAAAATTATAGTATTTATTTAAAATTTTATCCAATTCATGAAAACATATTTCGGTATTTATGCACTTATGTTACCGTGCTGAAAAATTAATATTGTTACTTAGAATACTATTTTAACATCGAATTTAACGTGAAAATTTCAAAATAGCGCGGTAACATAAATGCATAGAAACCAAATTTTAAAATCAAATTCATTTAAAAGTTATCTGTGTAATTTAATATCTGAGTGTATTGTTTTTCCAGATATTTTATTCAAAATTCCCCTAAATCTACAATTTCAACTCGTAGTAAAAATGTAATGACATTTTCCGGTCTACCTATACCATTGAATAAAACGGAACCTCCAATTTACCGACAATTTCTTCAATATAGTTACTATATAATGAAATAAAATTATAAATACTTATCCTCACCTTTCAGATTTTTCTATTTCCAATTTAATCACAAAGGAAGTCATGGATATTTCGAAAAGCAGTTAAAGTGAAAGAAGGCCAAACAAATGAATAGGGAATATCTCCCCGCTTCCCAAACTAAATTCTGGAGAGACAAACTGGATTCACTATTTGATATTCTTGCAATCGGACAGTTTTAAGTTGTGACGACCCTCATGTAAAATAAAATAAGGAAAATGCAAGATTTGGACACTTTTGCACTTGTCCTCTTCATCAAAAAGGTAAGTTATTTTCTCTTTTGTTCTAATGTCTCTGTGAGATAACATTATATCCAAACCAATTTCCATATTTTTAATGCAAACTAATTTTATATTAATCTGTTTATATGTATTTTAATATAAGAAATATTTAATTTTTCAGGTTCCAGTTGACGACCGTAAATACCTAAAAGGTCAAAGGAGCAAAATAAACTGAAAGGTACATTTCAGTTTGGTTCAGCTATAAAAAATAAAATCAAAAGGAACGAGAGGGCTTAATAATAAATGTATATTGATTTTTTTTAATATTCAATTAATTGTTATATTCATTCAAGAGGAGAGAGTCAACCAAGAAACGATTAAAAAGAATACCAAATATTGATTTTAATGCAACTAATTGGACACAATTAATAGAATTGTAATTGTGTGGTACTTTTGAACCACTAATAACGGAAGATTTTTCTGATTCTGAACTTCGAGAATCATTATTTAATGGGAATAAGCTTGACTTGCCAGATTTGCCCTCACATTCTCAGGGCTTGAAACGAGCAGCCAAGTTAACAATGAAAACATCACAAACTGTATATGCTTTTCAATCAAGACATCGACACATTAAAGCCAAAGTTTTAAGTCGGAAATTGAGACGTATCAAAATGCAATACAGTACTTAATACGCCTGTATATAATCAAATAACATTTCCAATAACACCGCATTGCGGTTGAAATATCGTAAACAGGATCCGGAAACACGTCGTATAACATATATTACCCTAATAAAACATTCGAAGCCGCCGTATCTCAAGGTATAAGTCCTCGCGCTAATAAGCAGGGCAGAAAATGTAAAAAAAAAAATAATAATAATAATAGAATAACAGTAACAAAGACTTTCGCTGGCGAGGTCTGCTACTGACCGTAACAATTTATACAGTCCTTTGGAAATTTTACTCTCTATTTTTCTCGTTATCTGGTGAATATTTGTTAATTAATTATTTGTTAAGTCTTTCGCTAGCGAGGACTACTATTGAGCGTAACCAGTTATACACTCCTTTTGAAACTTTCATCTCTATTTTTTTCGTTATCTACTGAATATTTTTCATGAAACCTATATAAAATATGTTCCTTATAAAATTTTAAAGATTTTCTATTCTGAAAGAAGTTTTTAAAATATTAATCTAAAAAGGTTTTTAAAGTTTTTTTTTTTTAAATTAAGATTTTGTTTTATTATTCAGGCCTGTATTATAAAGAAGGGGTGGCAAAAAATGAGTTGTGTGAGGAGAAATACACACTGAAACAGAGAGAATATTCAGACCTGTAATAATACAAAGAGAGGGTTGCATAAATGAGTTGGGTGTGAGGATAAATACAAACAGAAATAGAGAGAAGTAGAGTTTTAAAATATAATCTTAAAAAGATAAGATCCAAGTTTGAAAAGCATTTAATCCAAGGTATGAAAATTCTTAAAAATGTTTTTACTATAGGCTTTAAAAGTAAAGGTACAAGATTCAATGTAATTTAAATTGAATAAAAAAAAATATCTTGGATTTATTTTATGTGATGTATATTTGTTGCAATTTAAAAACATTATATTTCATCAAGCAATTAATGATATGGATATAAAATTTTCAAGGATTTTTTTAAAGTGCAACAGAATGTACATTACATAAAATAAATCCAAGGTAATTTTTTTGATTCAAATGAAATTAAATTTTTATACCTTACTCTGTAAAATTTATAACAGTGCACTTTAAAGATAAATAAATTTCAAATTGAATCTTGTACCTATATATATATACAAGTTAGAAAATTGTTAAACAAAATGTGTTTTTCTATAGGGTTTAAAAATCAAGGTACAAGCTTCAATTTGAAATGTATTTATCTTCAAAGTGTATTTTTATAAATTTTACAAAGTAAGGTATGCAAATTTAATACCTTACTTTGTAAAATGTATAAAAGTGCACTTTGTAGATAATAAATTTCAAATTGAATCTTGTACCTTTATTTTTAAAGCCTATAGTTAAAACATTATGTTTAACAATTTTCATGCCTTGGATGAAATGCTTTTCTAACTTGTATCCTATCTTTTTAAGATTATATTTTATTTAATTTATTAATTTGGATTAAAAAAAAGATGAATGTGATTTTGTATGTATTTATAAAAACTCTCCTACTCTCATTTTCAGATTGTATTTCTCCTCACACCATAACTCATTTTTGAAACGCCCTCTTTGTATTATTACATGTCTGAATATTCTCGCTGTTTCAGTTTGTAATTCTCCT
>NC_136513.1:26777500-26785000 GCF_053919585.1 Euprymna scolopes | reverse complement strand
TCAATGCTTTCAATATTTAAATAAAAAAAATGAAGAACATGTGCTCATTGTCAAACTTCTGTATCTAAACAGATTTAAGTTGGTGTTCCGTGATTCTCGCTGCGAAACGCCCGGCAAACGACAGAAACCGTTGGATTATACCGATTGAACAAAAAGAGATGCGATTGAACCGATGTTAAATATAGTCTGTTTTTAAAAGGTAAAGGAATTATTTTAATAGTAAAAAAATAAAAGAAAGAGCAAAGTATTATAAACAACACCAACCTCCCAATATTTAACACATCTTTCGAAATAAACACCCCCTCCAACCTCGCAAGCCGTTCTTAACACAGGTTGGGCTGTTTATTTTAAAAGCCGTTTTTAACATTGGAAGGTTGGGTGTGTTTTTGCTACGATTGGGCAGGTTGTAAGAAAAATACACAAATAATTTGCATACACAAGGAAAACAAAAAGAAAATACTTGTAATATTGACAAAACACCGTCTCATTTCGAAGTTTACAACGGCTTTGCACATAAAACCCATATTATTTCAGCACGGTACCGAAAATACATAAGTATCAAAAATTGGCTTGTATTGTTCAAGGTGTTTATATTAGAAAAAGAACATCGTCAAACATCGGTTCTACTGCAGATTTTAGTCGGTTTTTCTGTGATTCTCGGTGGGCAATGCCCGGCGACCGACGGAAACCTCGGGATTACATCGATGGAGCAGAAGGAATCGCGAACAAACGGACGTACACAATAGTAATAAAAAAAGTAAAAGAATGATTTTGATAGGAAAAATAAAAGAAAGGGAGGAGTATCAATGTGTCAACGTATTATAAACACCCCCAACGTCCTCATGTTTAGTATGGCTTTCGGAATAAACAGCCCCAACCGCGGAAGCCGTTCTTACTATGGGGATGCTGGGCGTGTTTATACTACGGTAGGCCAGATAGTAAGAAATATATAAAAATAACTTTGCATACACAAACAAAAACAAATAAATTGAATACAGTTAAATGTTGCAACAATATGTCAAAATAGAGAGCGTGTTTTTCCTGTATATTTTTATTTTTAATTGATAGACAAATACATAAAAATTCTTGTGAAAAATAAACTATCCCCGTTTAATTTATTTGATTTTTTTAATACTAAACGCGTGTTTCCTTATATATATATATATATATATATATATATATATATATATATATATATATATATATATATATATATATATATATATATGTATATATATATGTATATATATACATATATATATATATATATATATATATATATATATATATATTATTCACTCGACAGATTTAGAAAAATTATTTTAAGAATACACTTTGATCGGTTATATTATTCAGGGAAAGAAAACTTCAGCAGTTTATCAAAGCAAAGTCAGTTTCATTTGCGCAAAAAAAAAAAAATGCCAACTTCATCGCCGTTGTATAATTTGGATATTTAACACTAGGAAAATATAAACATTCTTGTACAAATAAACATTACTGAATTTTCATCTTTAGGAAATGCAGTGCAGCGGTATAACATAGAGAGATTCATCGCAGAAATTATTTTTGATTTACAAGCGTAAAAATTAGAAAGAAATAAGCCGTTTTTTATTTGTAGCGAAACTGAAGTTAATTTTTACGCTTGTAAATCAAAAATAATTTCTGCGATGAATCTCTCTATGTTATACCGCTGTGGAAGTAAGAAACACAGAAAGAAATAAGCCGTTTTTATTTGTAGCGCAGCTGAAGTTGTGTTTCTTACTTCCACTATCTGTATGAATCTATCAACAACTGCCCCTTCTCCGAATGTCTATAAAAAGGATTTGTATCGCGTAGGTTGCCAGCTTTTATGTTTTGGGAATGTATTATTCTCACAAGTAAATAATATAAGATCAGAGGGTAAAAAGCGGAACAAATCCATGAATAAAATGTAACCCGTAAAATTATAGAGCACGTAACGAAAACTAACAGCGTGTTTAATAGTGGGTAAGTGTTTGTTTATTTTGTGGAATAACCGAATTTTGGATATTTAAGAGTGAAAAATTATTATTTGCATCGCATGTAAGGGCAAAGACTATGTGTCTGTGTGAGAAATCTCTACTCATTTAATGACGGTTAAGACACAGAAGTATGTAAAAGTATAAAAGAACTCGGTGTAGAATAGTGTGGTTAGCCTAGTCGGTGAAATGAGGGTATATTTTAGTTAATTACTCTTTAGGTATGGAAGATGATTGCCATGGGGCTCCTTGGACTAAATGTATTTTTTTTTAATATTATGATATAATTTCTATGTAATTGTGGACTTTGACGCAAACATAGTAATTGTTTATATGATATCTATTGTCAATCTCCGGTAGTTTCGTCCAGAGGTAAAATTGCGTCTCATTTATTATATACAAGATAAATTAGGTGTATAATAAAAAATAAGCAACCTGCATTCAGTAAAATACCATATTAAATATCATTGTTTGCTCGGGAACGCCAAGCAGCCCACTTGTCTCTTATAAAATTTGAACGGATAACTCCATATTTCCTGTGTAGAATATTGCAACAACACTATAAATAGTAATTGTATGTATTTTTGAGATGAGGTGTTTTCATTTATTGAGATTTTCGGACTGACTTTCTCATCTTAGTTGTTATAGTTACCACGTTTCAGCCGTTTTGCTCTCCGGCCTTCATCGGGTGTTTTGTATCGAACTGGGGAACATCGAAACGTTGTGACTATAACAATAAGAAGAGGAATCATTCCGACAATCTCAATAACCACAATAAATCGCCAACGCCGTGTAGTCTATAGCAGAAGTACCATTAATACAGATGTTTGATTGACGGAACACTAATTTTTAGAACTTTTTTTACTATAAACCGAAACTGTAACACTAATGTATTATTTTTTTCATTCCTCAGACACAAGTGTCGACTATGTGTGAACGTAAGCAACATTTTTTTCTGTACAACAACGGTATATTTTACATTTTTTTTTACGAGGGAACAAATTGAAAATAATACTTATCAAAAGTTGTTTAGGTTAGTCAGCATTTTTTATAAACGAAATCAAACCTTTCTGGATCAACAGTTTTTGCTATAAAAACAATTGTGACAGACAACAATAGCTAAATACTTGACAGCTTGAACTGAGAACCCGAATCTGCAGTGAACGAATTACCTTCCATCTTCATAGGCATTTAAACATTTGATGTTGGCTAACCTAAAGTACACTATTCTCTCAGAATTTCATGGCTTCAAAAACCGAATTGGGAAAAAATGAAAAATAGGATCGTCTGGTTCATAATATATTAATTTAAGAATAGCTGTATCCTAAGAATCCAATTGGGATATAATCATAACCCTAAGAAGCCAAAAGAAAGTGCTTTAGAAAAAGTATATATATATATATATATATATATATATATATATATATATATTATAATTAGTTGTTACTGTATGTGCGTTGTTTGAGTGGCATATGTGTGTATTTATGTATATGCATATTTATATAGATATGTGTATATATATATATATACATATATAGATATATGTATGCATATATAGATACAAATATATGCATACATCTAAATATATATATATATATATATATATATATATATATATATATATATACGCACATGTTTATATATATGTGTGTATACATATATGGATGGGCATATACATGTACAAATGCATGTATATGTATATATGCATACATTTATATATATGCATGTATATATGCATATATATATATGTGTGTTTATATCGGCATATACGTATGTATGTATACGTGTATATATATATATGTGTGTGTGTGCGTGTACATCTTTATGTATATGCATATAAGTGTATATCTATGCATCTATCACCTACTATTTTATGAAAATTGTGTGTTAACATTCTTTTTCTTATTTACCTGTAAACGGAAAAGACGATGTGATAAATATCCCTCGATGGACCATCATGTGTGTGCGAGCGTTATTACGTATGAATGCGTTCGATTATTACCGAAACTCCATACTCGAAAAAGTTCCATGATAAAAGGAATTACTTACTGCGTTATGTAATAGGTTGAACACAAGAAAGTCTCGATCTATTTTGTTATATATTTCTGTATCCATTCATCTCGGTCTATCTAACTATCTAACTGGAGAGATGGGCGGTAGACGAATATGAAGAATATTTATAAGATCCGTCAAAATATAGTAAATCATATTATAAACACGTTTACCGGAAGGTCTGGTCAGCTGATCGGATCTGCATGTGAGTTACGTGATCAGATTAGCTGGAGATTGAGAGTGGGAGTTTTGTCGTTGCGCAGTGCGGACGGTTAAACAGGTCGCCCCTTTCACTTAAGGAGACTGGCGTGTGTGAAAATAGAGACTTGAAGCAAAATACGCAAGTAAAGATATTCACTGTCCATTCTTCTTTGATCGATAGCTGGGAAGTGAATGAAAACCATATAAAACTAATCATCGTCTTGGATTCAATGAATGTTGCCCAAACAGGTTCTAGCCTCCCCTCCAAGAAGAAGATACGTTCCAGGTTGACGAGGTCAACGACTTATGAAGTTAAGATAGGTCCAAAAGACATGTATTACTGACGCACACTCACATATGAACAATTAAATATGAATATATCATGAATAGACAGCAACAACATAAGGTTCAAAGAGTAAAGAATCACCAACTCTAGACATGTAGTGACACGTATACGCATCAGGCTTGACCCTTCGTCTCAAGTACGCATATCAGCATTTAGACAATTATATATATACTGTTTTGGTGCTTTTTTGTACACGAGAATATGCCACCTGGACCAAAGTAAACACTTTAATATAAGCTTAATTCATAAGTACATTTAGGAAGTTCTTTTCACCGCACTTTTCATAAAGGCCAAGCCTATACATCAACTGCAGATACTTTTATAAGACAGGCACATTCGAAATTAATGTTTCATTTTAGCGCACAATTGAACCGTAATAATGGGCGTTTGCACGTTTTACTTTAATTCACTTGATTATGTAATAATAATATAAAAATGTAGAGAGAGTGTTCCTTGATAAGATTGGGACTGGTTCACTACGGATTCCTCTGTTTTACACTCACTTGAGCAATTCTACTTGACCTTTGAATCTTAACTATTATGTGAAGCTATTATTTAGAGATAATTTTATAAAATCATCAATCGATTCTCTATGGTGCAATGAAAGTTACAATATATTGTAGGCTAACTCAATGCTTGGGAGGGGGGGTGGAAGGCTGCTAAATCCGAATACTACTTGATTAATGAGTGTAGGGTTATCACTGATACAAGAACTTTGTGATCTTAACTTTTAAAAGTTGGATGGATATTTTATTTATTAAAGGGAGTGAAGTATCAATAACATCTTCACATCCGATATGCAAACCACCACGTTGTAATCAGCTTGAAAACATGTAAGCAGAAGTGTGTTCCATACACAAACAGCTATAGGAAAGAGGCTTTTTTTGTTAAAGTGAGCGTGTGAGGACCATAGATTGAAGCTCAGACGAACCGTTGCCATGAAGATAACGAAAGAGAGAGAATAGGCCCACAACGTCTCTTATGTGGGAAAGAAATTGCGGGGAGAAAGCGAGAGCATTACACACCAAGCTTCAAAGCCGGCTGTTAAAGAGGGATAGGGTGCTCTTGGCAGCTCCTTCCCAGATAAGGCAACAGTACGTACTTTAGACCGTATTTGGCTCATATAGATTCTTGCATCAGGAGTGGCATTACTTCTGGTACAGTAGAATGGCGCAATTATATTTTAAGCGACATTAGCAATAGATTTGATGTAAATCTCTGATTCTCGGTAAGAGTGAAGATAAGTCCTTAAAGATTGTAGAAGCAGGGTGCATCTTAGAGCCTGGAACTATTTATATCAGTTATGGACTAATGCCCATTAAAACATTGGTGGCGCGATTAATATCTGGGTTATGGATGCGTTCAAATTAACCAGCCACTTTTTTCCCTATTGAACAACGTGCTGAAGGTTGGAGGAGAGAGGCTCAGAGAGGTTTTAGTCGTTGGCAATCATTAGTTTTTTTACAATAGATTGGTGTGTCTTCTGTGTATATGTCTACAAATAAAATTAATATTTTACATATATGAAATTGTCATATATTCATTTAATATTCCAATGATAACCAAATTGTTTCTAAAAGAGAAAATTCGTGTGATAATTTATTTTTTATTTTAAATCATTTCATTATTTCTTGTCTTTAATAAAAATGAGAGAAGGGAGAGTAATCTTCTATTCTGTTTATCTGATTTAATCTTACTGATTATTAATGTTGTGTTCATAAAAATATTATATGTATAGATGTCACTCAGGCATAAGAGTTATTGCAAGTACAGTACGCTTGTGTGGATATTTAAAGTGTCTACTTAAGGGGGCGGTTCATTAGAAATTTGTTTACATTGGACTTGAAGACATCCAAGTTGTAGTCAGGAGGGAAGAAGGCAGAAGGAACAGAGTTCCACAGACGTGCAGTTCTAATAAAGAAGCTTTGTTCATGGAATCTACATTTTGATTTAGGCATAGATAAAGAGTGGGGAAAGTTTTTGACACTGGATTCAGCTAGACGGGTGTTTTTTTGTAAAAGATTGGCGAGGGGGCACCAGCGATTGGAGTTCAGACGAGCACCTTCCATGGACATTACGATGAAACAAAGATAGGCTTGCAACGTCTCTTCTGTGGGAGAGAGGTTGCAGGGAAGAGAAAAGGCATCCCCCACTAAACACGGAAGTCTATTTTGTACTCTGTCAAGGCAGGATAGGCTGTCTTAGCAGCCCCTGCCCAGATATGGCAGCATCAGTAGTGAGGTATCTTCTGGAGCAGTAGAGGGATCCCACCATCTTTCCAGCGACCTTGGCAACATACTTGATGTACGTGTTCCATTTCATATTAGGAGTGAAGTCAAGCCCAGAGGTTTGTCAAAACATGAGGCTTCTCCTAGACGAGAGCCATCCATTTAATTTGATGCCACATGGTGATCAGAGCGTTGATGATGTAAAGAAATGAGTTAGGTTTCAGATGCATAAAAGGTAACCAGCCAAGTCTTCCCCCACTGAACCACTCGTTACAAGAAATAGCAAGAACACATCGTACAATCATGAAACTATTAAGAATAAGAAAAAAATATAATTTATAAAAGAACCTTACTCGGTTAGAGTTATTCCCCTTTATGTTGGTTTAAAACAGTTATACACTCATATTCTCGTTTTAAAAGGCGAAGTACAACATATAACAACTGTTTTACAAATTAGAAAGAGAGAGAGAGAGAGAGAGAGAGTGGGAGAGAGAGGAAGGGTGAAAAAAGCGGAAATACAGACGAATAAATTGACTGATAGTTAAATTACATTCATTGACCCCAACTTCGAACAAAACCTGAACGTATTGTTCATCATTTATATCTGGTCAGCGAAGATAGAGCAAAGCTACGTTAGAAATCACGTAGTTTTATCGAGTTGTTCTTTGAGGTGGGG
>NC_136513.1:26652500-26772500 GCF_053919585.1 Euprymna scolopes | reverse complement strand
TGAACAGAGAGATATACATTGCGTGGATCTGAACAGAGAGATATACATTGCGTAGATCATAACAACAAATGCCACGAAGTATACACTAAACAATAAGTCCTCTCTTCCATATATACATAATATTACCAATAATATGAACAACAAAAAACGGTAAATTTAAATCGTAATAACTGGCCGGTGATTTTAAAAGATAGCTGTCATATTATGATTCGTCGTATTTGTTTTTGTTTTGTTTTCTGGAGAATCAAATGTATTCTTCGGATATATTCTTAAGCATTACGTCCGCAGTGAGTCCAGATAACGAATGTTCTTCTACTTGTCCATTTTCTGTAAATGATTTCGCGAATGTACAATCGCGGTGGGGGAGTGGTGGAACGGTACGAGAAAAGTGGTCGGGGGGGGGCGAACTCGATTGGTTGTCTAAGCTTCAAAACGGACTAACCCGAAAAAATGAATACCTTTCTTGATTGCATTAATCTATGATTTTAATTAAGAAAATCCTTGTTTTGTATGCATGCGTTAAAATGGGGAGAACGACTAGCGAAGGGGTTGACATAATCCTTTGTAAATGACGAAGGCAAATGAATTTAAAGGTATACAAAGAGAAAAATAAATATTCGAAAAGGTTGATTGACAAAAAAAAATCGCAAATATATAAACATCTATATATATATATATATATAATATATATATATATATATATATATATATATATATATATGAAATCGTTTGCCTCTATGTATGTGCCAGTGTGTGTATATTTCCCTACGAGGCTACTCTGTCAATTTGACGCCAAAACAATAAATTTTAAGGGGAGAAAATTCGGGTCAAATTTTGAGAAAATTATATCTCTGCGGGCTCTACCAAATTACTTATCGAATGTTTGGTCTGCATTTTATAAAATGTGTAATAAGATAGGACAAGCTTTTTAATCGGATTTTGGCCTGGAATTATACTGGCAGGGGGTTACAGTTCAAAAGGGTTTATCATTGCAATCTTTAGTATCATATTCAGTTAATTTTGTGCCTAAACATTTTGCAGTTTACATAAAGGGAATTTAGATATGTAGCAAATTTTTTTTATCAGTTTTTGGGCGAAAATTTGGCTGTCAAGAGGTAAAAGTTAAAAGAATTGAACTTCAAAGATCCTACCAAGCTTCTCCGCCGATTTTTGGTCTAAACACTTAAAATTTTAGATATACGTTTCCGGGACGTGAGTAAAAAATTTGTGTGTATATATATATATATATATATATATATATATATATATATATATATATATATATGAGTATTATTGAAGTCACATTTGTGGTCTTTGAGCACAATGTATGCCTCTCTAGGTTTCAATTTGCCAACTTTATAAATAATTTTAAATTTATGGGTGATTTGTTTACATCTATGTAGGCGCATTCGTTTGTATCCACTTTTTGTAGATTTTGTAATGTTTTCTGAGATTAGTTTGTTATATTCTTGTTTATTTATTTCATAAAAATTCCTCGTTTTATCTGTGTTTACAAAAATGTTGTTAGAGTTGTTGATGTTTCTTACGATTTATATGCCTATCTATAATATAAAGCTGAATGTGTGTGAGCGTGTGTGTGTGTGTGTGTACTCACGAATGTGCTCCTATATGGTTGACTATTTAAAAAAAAAACTGATTACATATAATAATAGAATATGTATCGAGACAGAGGAATGCGTATATCTGACCTGGCAGAACGGTGGTTCATTAAAATTGTCGGGTCTGCGTTCGCGCTGGGTCCAAAAAGTATGGAAATAAAAAGATTTAAAAATTAATACAAAACTTACAAGTGTTTTTGATATATATGTGCATAAGAATAATTTGATAAGTAAGCTTAAACTTAAATAAGGATGGTATAATAGAATTGTTGGTTCTGCGTTCGCGCCTGCCCTCTATAGAATGGAAATAGGCACACACTTTAAAAAAGAGTTTTCATACCTATCTGCGTAAGTATACTTTGATAATTATTTTTCCAGTTTGAAGAAGTGTGGTATAATAAAATTATAGGGTGTTCGTTCGCACCTGACCTCCATAGAATGGAAATATGTTACAATGTTTAACAAGTTTTTTTTAATATAGATTCACAGAATATTTCGATAAGTGTTTCAGTGTGAACAGGTATAGTACAATAAATTCTGGAATTTATCTATTTTACTTTTACTTTCATCATATTGTGCTTTGGTTTAAATACCCCCGAATTCGAAGCTATCTCTTTACAACCCTTCCTTTTCATAACCTATCATACATTAATAAATCAGAGCCCATTTTCTGTAGTCTGTTTTTGAATCCAGTCAACAACGGGTACTTTTGCTAATTTATATATATATATATATATATATATATATATATATATATATATTTGTATATATATATATATATATATATATATATATATATATATAAACTAACATGATAAACAAATTTAACTTAGTTTAAAATAGGTCACAAGGCTAGATATTTACGCTCCCCGCTAAAATAGCATACAAAAAGGAAGTGGTAAACCGGAGGTCAACTGATATTTTGTCGTGTAAGTTTCTGCTCATTGGCTTATTAGGACGGGTGCGATAGAAACTAGAAAGCTGGTTGGCTAACTAAAAACACAATAGAATATGCGTATATAAACACGCGAGACTACCACAACTCCTCGCATAAGCCTGATTAATTCTTGCGTGGATAACGCGGAATATTCTGTGTAGCTTAATTTTTATATGAATTTTATTACTTACTACCTATCTCTTACTAGGTATTGATCATTGTTGAAGTAAATACTTTAACTTTACGGATAAATTCATACTTTCGTATATTAATTCATGTGATTAAGTGAAGTAGTCATATATATATATACATATATATGTATATATATATATATATATATATATGTGTGTGGGAGGGTTGTGTGTTAAGCCTCAATGTTTGTTCATAGAGAACTTTTATAAGGTATTGTCTTTTGCTCAATCATGAGAAACCGGAATAAAAATGGATCATGAGAAACCGGAATAAAAATGTATAACTAAAACTATACCACTGTTTATCCAGATTATACCGACATGAAAGTTACAACTACTACTAACTATATCATATTTTCTATTTTTTTATGTCTAGTGGTAGAAATGGTATATGTTCAATTAAAAAAATGTTTTCTGTTACTTCATTAGGAACGACAAATACTTGACCAAAAATCTATTTTAAGATTTTCCTACCTTCTCTATGTATACAATCGTTTGCATCTCCTTTAAATTTATTTACTAACGTATTTTTGCGAGCCATTTTTTAAACAATATTTCGAGTACTTACTGAATGATAGAAATCTCTATATGATTCCATTTGCTCTCGATGTTTGACATGAGACCACCCCCATCTTTGTTCTGCTAAATTAGTATAATAAAAAAAATGACTTCAACAGGGGTTGTTACTTTTTCCAAGTTTACTATACCAAGTTTACAAGCACATGTTTCTAACTGGGTAGTTAAGAGATAAATTTGTGAGCTTATGTTTATATGCGTACGTGATTATGCACATGCATATACTGATATATAGGATTTAACTCAACGCATTTTATATATATATATATATATATATATATATATATACATGTGTGTGTGTTTGTTCGTCTGCATGTGTGTGCATGTGTTTCTGTCAATAGCGAAATAAATACCTGTTACGTTAACTATCTGCTTATGTAGTCTTTACTATATCATTTGCTTCGCTATTTAATTTGATAAAAATGTGTCGTAAAAATACGCGTGTATTTCGGAATGCTGCCCTCATTAAGAGCCAGCTGAGACGTTCAACATAGCCACCGTAAATTATCACTTGGACCGATAAGCATTCACGTTATAATTTTCTAAAGTAGCGTTAAGCCCATTTCGAATTCGTAATGAGGACAGTTACTCAAATCATCTCGGACAGAGACATAAAATATTAGTGCTACTCTATTCCAGGTAGGTTTAAACTTCTAACAATTTTTTCCACTCTTGTATGTATATGTCTAACAATTCGTCGAAGATATCTGCAGATAACAATGATTTATAAAAATAGATTCATTTAAATGTGCACACACAAACACATATACACACAAATATAGGTATACATATATATATGTATATATATGTATATGTATATATATATATATATATACATGTTAATTTATTAATATAAACCCTATTTACCACGTGCGTACAAGTTTTAGTAGAAATTTCTTAAGAAAAGCAGACATTGATGGAGCTTTACAAATAAATGAGATTATAAATTTCTATTTCTTGCAAATTATATTAAATTGAAAAATTATATGACTATGTAAATCTTATTTTGTATACGTATATATATATATATATAATATGTATTATTATTATAATTATTATTTTTATAAATATTATTATTACTTATGGCGTATTATTATTATTATTATTATTTATGGTTTATTATTATTATTATTATTATTATTATTATTATTATTATTATTATTACTGTTGATTGTCTTCTAATTATTTTACCATCATTATTAAAATTATTGTTATTTACTCGCTACTAGTAGTCTCACATACCATTATCAAATAACCCTATATGGCAATAACCTTATTTTCTTTACATTCTGCATGGCAGCATGTCTAATCAGTTTCTTTTCAGTACACTCCAACTCCTTTGATAAAATTTCAGATGAATTTGTTATCGCAATAGCCGCTTCCGTTGGATTTCCATGTGTTGGTAACTTATGATCTCCACTGAAATTTTAGTGGCCATAAACATTATTATTATTGGCTTACAAGGAGCTTTCACAAAGGTCATCAAAGATATCTCCTTGAAAGAAGCCTGCAGTGTTTCCTGGAAGCTGAGTGACTACAAGTCTCCCCGGACTTCCAGTACTGTCCATCTCTTTTGATAACATTTGCTAATAAATTAGCATTGTCGCAGCAGATGCTTGCCATTTATTTCACGTTTTCAGCGGCTATTGGAGTTTTAGTTGCAATAAGCCTGTTCACGGTTCTAGTTCTCTTTGCACTTAGCCAGCGGAGATTTGATCAGTGCTCTTTTCCCGGTCTTTCCTTCCTCCTTGCCTCTACTTGGGTGTATTGTCTCACTTTTTTAGGAGGGAGGAATAAGTTATGTAGTAATGGGGGGGGCGTAGATAACTTATAGATATGTGTCTTCAATGTTCTTTGTTCCGTTTGGCGTTTCATGTTTTGCCACTGCAGCAGTTTTTCTGGTCCACGCTGTTTGCTCATGTTTGTTAATCTCCACATTCAAGTGCATTCCTTAATATTTCAGCTGTTTTCATTATTGTGGTTCGTTGTATTTTTCTAGTCATTCTTCGGATTACAATCCCTCCTATACTTTTTTCAAATTTTTCGGGATTGATCCTGGTGCTCCTAGTATTAAATGAATTATTAATATTTTCTTCATCTTCTATATCTGTTATGGGGTTTAATGGTAATGAATGAAACGAACACATGATATTTAGGAACGACACATGCATTCCCATAGATTACAAGCAAAGTGAGTTGAGTGTATCCATTCCGCAACGGTAGGATGTTTGCAAACGTCCAGCTTGGTCGCGTGCCAATCTCAAACTGCCGGGCACCGGTCTCCTTACCGAGAGTGACGTCACTAGAATAAGTGCCATCATGATATAGTCAATTAATCCCATGGATTGGCGTCTCAATACCCCCCTACCAAGCTTTTTGTTCGTAAAACCTGTTTGTAACTCTTCCTTTTAGGGTTTACCATCAATGGCTCGGTAACCTTTCTTTTACGGAACGACCACCGTAGTTCAGGTGTTGGTTGAGGAGGTTCAAGATCAAAAGTTTCGAAGACAGTGTCTATCGGCCCATCTTCCAATGGTGGACTGTTGCTGGTTTCAACTGATCGACATCTTCTTAGTTGATTCTGGTAACGTTTGTGGGTATATGTTGTTCCTTGGATGATATATACAATGTCGCCGGCTATTTTAGTAATTGTACCAACCTCCCAGAATGGTGTGGTGTTTTTATAACTTTTGAAAAACAATCTTTTACCTGGTATGAAACTAGTGGGCTTGACCGTATGGGGAAGTTTGTCAAAAAGAAATCTCACTTTCCGCGCAAACACCGTTTCTGCCGGTGAGACTGCTGTGGGTGTGTTCGTGTTGGGTGTAATCCTATACACGTGTAGAAATTGTTGAAACGCTGCCTTTTTGAGAGGAGCGAATTGTTTAGCTTCCGGCTTTGCAGTTTCAGTTTTTTGCCTCTTTTGGTAGATTGCGTTGAAGCTTTTCTTTTCGATTTCTTTGTTGCTGCAAATGGGACGTTACATTTCTTCTTGAAAACGGGCAGAGTGTGTTCTTTTAGTTCGAATCTTGGTATAGCCTTTGTACATATTCCTAGTCTTGATGAGAATACTTATGGAACTTCGTTTTTAACTTGTCCTTCAGTTGTTGCGCTCTCGTAGACGAGTCTTCTACCCTATGACCGAATTTATACATAGGTTTGTCCCACAATTCGAATCGCTCCACCCAATCAGTACCGATTAGGTTTTCGGATGTCCTATGGATATACACTTTCACTTTTTTAGTAAAACCATTTCAGGTCACGGGGAGTGTGAGCTCTCGCTCAAATGGCACTTTATCCCTTGTAACAGCTCGAGCTGATTTGTTCGTCCTCCGCAAGGTTGGATTCCTAACCCTTTTCCATGTCTTAAGGTTAATGACATACAGGTCTAATCCGGAATCCAATTGTAGATGAACAGTTTTATTTGCGATGTTAACTGTGAAATATGTGCGCCGATTTTTATCTGAATTCAAGTTGAATCTAATTTGTCGGACGCTGTTCTTGACCTTGTACTTCCTGCAATAGGTCGCTCTGTGGACACTGCTGCCACATTCGTTGCAGTATTTATATTTGTAAAAACATTGACTCGACTAATGTTTTCCGCCGTAGCGATAGCACGGGCTTGTAGGAGATCAGGGTCTTGTGACTCGGTAGTACTTATTAGGTGTATTCTGAGTTTACATACTTCCCGCTTTGCTCTTTCAGGGAGAGTGTTTTTTTTCGGTCTGAACGTCGTACTTCTAATGAATGTTGCGCCTGACTCATCGACGTGTCTCGAGTTGTTCCTTACGCAGACTACCCGTTGAAAATCCCCGGGGAACTGCTGGAGGGTGATACACCTGTTCGCTCTCAAGGCTAGAGAGAAGACGTTGTCTAATCACTGCGTTTTTGGATGAGACTAGACCCTGCGCAAAAACTAAACACTTGATGTCATCCGCCGATAAGTCAGATAGACGGAAATCATCGCGGTGTTTATTTACCACGGACGTGAAGGTTGGGTAATCGGCTTCGTCGCTATTTTGCATATTAAAGAAGTTCAATCTTCTATGAAGAGCGTGGAATTCGGGCTGAATTGTTCAGATAAAAGTTTGACCGCTTCAGAAAATTCCCGTTCTGGTCTTCCTTCACTGGTCTTCTTCCAAACACATTATTAAACATTAAAGGGATATGTTTAATAATGTGTTTGGGGTGGTTGGACATAGGGTGTATATATAGGGGGTATGTATTATTTTTAGTGTATGGTTCATAAGTATTATTAGGGAGGTTAAAGGTAACATCTAGAAAATGTACTGTTTTTAAGTTGGAAGTTACTTCAATCTTTAGATCCATATTCTTCAGTTACATTTTCAACCCGTTCCTTCACTAACATTAACTCTCCAACCTGTTGCCATGGTGATCCTTTAAATTAACTGTTACTTATGCCGTTATCAATAAAAGTAGCGTCTTTTAAGTTTAAACCGTTAAAAAACACGTATATAAGAATTTACACATAATTAATATTTAATTATAAACCCCTCTCTTTTTTTAATACACTCCTACTACTTTAAACTCCAACGTCCTCTCCCCACCACTCCCCCATCTTTTCTAACTCCCCTTTATCTACGATCTTTCCATTTTTATTTGACTTTATAACTTAGTCCATCTATGAATTCTGATGATGCTAGTTGGATTTTTCCTCTCTTTGAGGATTTTCCTCTAGCTGAAACAATTTGTAAACTCATTCTGGACTCATAGTAATAAATTTCCTATATATATATATATATATATATATATATATATATATATATATATATATAAACTACTTAATTTACTCACATAAAATTAATATGCGGAAGTATAGATTCATGCGTAAACTTTAAGTATTTACTTCAATACGTAGGTAGAGCTATTTATTAATCTATAAAATATATATGGCGATTAAGCTACACTGAATATTCGGCGTTTCATCACCTCTAGGACTCCTCAGGCTTATGATTCAGAAAAATGTGTACAAGGAAAAATAATATTAATAAAAGAAAAATAAGATGTGCTTTTCACTTTACTTCCGAAGCACATCTTATTTTTATTTGATTAATATTAGTTTTTTCTTGTACAGATTTTTGTGAATTATTCCATGGATGTCTGCCTTTGGATTATTATGGACCATCTTCTTCCAATTACAGGATGTCCTTGGATTTTACTTGTACAAATGAAAATTCTTTTAACCTTCTTAAAGTTTTACATTTGGATTTTACCGTCACTGGATTTTTTATCTTCCACCAGACTATCCTTTAATATGTAATCACCTTTTTCTTTACCATATTCCCTCTGCTTAACTTATTTTGTTTTCAAGTAATATCTTTGACTTATTTGTTGTTTCATCATTTTATAAATATTAATTCTTTAATATTTATAATTTACTTTAATTTTACCATCTTGGATCATTTTGGTAAATTCAATTGTAATTTTCATTATATATATATATATATATATATATATATATATATATATTTATATATATATATATATATATATATATATATATAAACTTTTTTGTTTAATTTAAATAAGGAGACAAATATGTCGCTGCACATCCGTGAGCATTTTTTCGTGAGCCAGTTACAAGTAACTAAATACCTTTTCCAGCGCTATTGCTTATACAAAAGCTCAATAGGCATATGTGTGGGTGTGCGTTTGTGTGTGTGTGTGTGTGTGTGCGTGTGTGCGTGACATTTTCCAAAATGCAAGTATCATTTGTTGTATCTTTGTCTGTTCCAGGTTTCATTGCATCCTGACAGCATTGACCAGCCGTACATATGATATTTTTATTTGTACTAAATTTGTATTTATTATGAGAGATAATTATCTTTGCTTAATATATTCTGCAAAATATCGTAACTTGTGAAGGTATCGAAATCGGAAGAATGTGTATTTTCCGATTCAAAAACTGATTTTGACAAGGTTTTAACGTAGGTTTGATTCCTGGTACTAATGATAAATATTTATTTTTTTTTAAATTACCACCAAAACAAAAATAATTAAAACATCAAAACACGATGTAAATTTATTTTACTTATAAAACATTTTTAATTGCAGGAAACTTTTCAACGAATACAGTTGATTTCTATTTTCCGGAAAATATTGAAAAATTAAAGAAACCGTTTTTCTCAAGAAAAATAATTTCCAACATCACTGCCAATTAAATGATGCAATGGGAAATTACGCCCTGGGAGAATTAGCAACAAAATATTACATAATTTTGGAATTTTAGAAACATAAAGCAATTACGGAATAAAAATCGGCTAAAACCAGAGTTTAAGATTGTCTTATCGTGGTTTATCATTTTAAATAGGAACTAAGCGCTACATCTTAAATACTATTTAAGTGAACTTCTATTTGATAGTTTAAATACTGCCGAATTCCTTTCAAGTTTCGAACAGTCACGGAGTAATTGATTTTCTTTTCAAACAATTATTACAATTTTGTAAACTCTGATGTATTTATGAATACACCGATGTGAATTCTGATGAAGTAAATCTGGTAATAAGATTGTAATTTATTACTTTATTATTAATATAATAATTGTAAAAAAGTAATACAAGAAAAGTGGCATTCGAACGCGCAACTAACTTAGAGAAATCTACTTTACTTTCAAACAAGAGTAAATATTTAAAATATTTTCCGCCAAAGGCACCTGTATCTTATCTGAAACTATATCCTCTTCACTAATTGACTTAAAATATATCTTCAGTTTCAATTTATGCAGTATATCTTAATATTTATATCTTGCCAAAATTAGTCCTCATGCGTCTAAGTCTCCTAAATTCAATAAAATTAAAATACAATATTTAAAGTGATTTTTATGTGTTTTTTTCATCCGTTGGAGTTTTATCTGTTTTTATATTGTTTCAATTAGATGGTGGGATTTGCCCGGGGTCCTCATGCCTGGTATACATGCGCCTTGTTCCCTAGCAAGCATTGGCAAAGTTTACAAGGAGTTATTAAAATAACAAGCTTATAAAGTCGGCATGTATGTCCAGCACTCTGATCGCCTTATGTGGAACAACCACCTTCGTTGAAGGTAATGAATTAGAGTTGGTGCATTCTTTTGTATACCTAAAGTGTACTCTCTCTAAAGGATGCAACCTTGAAAGAAATATTCCACAATGAAAATACTTCTTGGTCATTTTCAGCACTACAAAAACCTGTGTGCCTCCAGCATAGTATCAAGTAACATACAAAAATCATTCTGGAAAGATAAACATGGATAATATAACCAAACTTCCATCAACGGTTCTTTAGACAAATATTTCATATCAATTAGCAGTCCTATGATACAGACGAATTAAGGAAAGCAAACCCACCAATCATTCTGTGGATGGTAATAAAAGTTGTCATATGGATAATGCTCGTCTGCAAAATCACTTATTCTATGGTGAAAAGTGGAAAAGAATTAGAGGAGCACGAAAAATAAAACATGATTTAAGGACATATAAAATCCTATTTGAACGAGTCAGTAAAATCTGTGACCGATGGGGAAAAATAGCTTTACATAGAAGTAAGTAGCGGAGGCTGGTTCGTGAAGGTATTGAGTCCTAGGAGAATGGCATGGGGCGGTTAAGCGCTTACCAGCATTTGATTCGAAAGGGGGAACAACTGTTACATGGAAAAGAGATCATATCTTTCCATGTAAATAAGAACATTAGATATGTTAAAATGTGATTAGAATAAGCCTAGAATCGAAGCCTGTAGAGAAGTTTAAGAAATGGACTGTTAGAAATTTAGTCTATCTTTTTTACACAGGAATCACCACATTATAAAGGTCCAGAGGTTACTCAAGGATAAAGGTTAAAGAGTGTACAGTACAAATCGGACAATATAGCAATCATTAGTAATGGCAATTCAGTAAATTTGTTAACTTATATGGAACGGCTCATCAAGAACTTGTTTACCTTAGACTTGAAGACACCCACATTGTAGTCAACCGGAAAGCAGGAACACGGAAGACAATTCCAGAGGCGTGCAGTTCTAAGAAAGCAGCTTTGTTCATGGATCTACGTTTAGGTTTAGACACAGATAAAGAGTGGGAGGAATTATTGATAGTGTTTTCAGCTAGACGAGTGTTTCTTGTGAACGTTTGGCAATGGTGGACCACAGAGTGAAGCCCAGTCGAACACTTTCCATGAAAATAAAGATACATACAGAGAGAGATTCGAGAGTTTGCAGATGACTACTCGATCACCTCAAAATAGAATTGAAATGAAGTCGTCCTTGTATGCCAATCCACATTGTGAATTATCCAATAAACAGTGTCCAATTGCAGAATCTAAATTATTGTGGCTAAGTTTTAGGAGAATTTTATTTTATTCGTTTTTCTTCCGAAACAGCTTACATGCTCGGACATAAGAAACTACTGAGCAAACCAAGCGTAGAGCTGAATGCACTGTGGGCACCTCTAATAGAGAGAGAAAACCTTGAATAAAAACATAGATTTAACATTAACAAAAACCAACTTAGGAATGTCGTAGTGACATATGAGCGAGTGGTCCTAGAGGTTGTATCAGAGTTTACAGCTAATCAAATGTAGTGAGTTCAATCCTGAACAAAGGCAGTCAAAAATAACATTCAAAACAGTGAATCAGCAACTATGCCCCAAAGCCTAGAATCCGAACAGGGTACTCCCGTAATAATAATAAAGGGTTGAGTTCGAGACTCCTAACAAACGGTTCCCCAGTTCCATACAAAAGACCTGATGAAGGCTGGAGGGCAAAACGGCCGAAGCGTAGTGACTATAACAACCAAGAGCGGAAGTCAGTCCGACAATCTCAATAAATGAAAACACTTCATCTCAAAAATACAGACAATTATTTCCAAGTTTAGTGCGAGGCAAACCGTCCTAATGCAGGTTTCTTATTGACAAAATCACTAGAGATAGAACTGAGAGAAACACATTTTTCTCTATCACATGGAAACTTATAATGTACAGTAGAGTTAAAAGTGCCAAAAGCTGTATCTTTATTACATTAGTTGATATTGTATTCATAAAATTATAAACTAAGAATTCTGCGTAGTTGTTATCGACCAGGGGTTCTTTAATATGAGTAATCCAAGTGCATAGCCAACAGCGAGAACAAAAAACATATAAACGTATAAATCAAGGTCAACTTGCTGGTTTAAAGATCACTAAAATTAAAGAAATCTAATGTGACTTTTAATTATATCGTAAAAACTGAAAGTATACGGGACAGGAAACGATAACCGCAACAATTTCTCCCGATGATAATCGGACGAACAGATAGAAAGCGCTTGAGGTAAATTGACCGAATTTTAATTCAACTGAAGGTGCTCAGAAATAAGACACGAGTTTCTTATATATATATATATATATATATATATATATATATATATATATATATATATATATATACTAGCAGAAGTACCCGTTGTTTACTTGGTGCAAAAACAGCCTACAGAAAATGGACTCTGATTTATGAAACTATGATAGGTTATGAAAAGGAAGTGTTGTAAATTTGGGTTGAGTTTGGAGGTATCAAAGCCAAAGCAAAATATCGTGTAAGTAAAAATAAAATAGAACCCCCATAATTAATTATACCATACTTGTTCACACTGAAACACTTATCACAATATTCTGTGGATCTATATTAGAAAACGTTGTTAAACTTTGTGGCATATTTCCATTCTATGGAGGTCAGGTGCGAACGAACACCCCATAATTTTATTATACCATATTTAAAACTGAAACATAATTATCAAACTGAAACATAATTATCAAAGGATACTTACGCAGATAGATATGAAAAGTTTTTATTAAAGTTTGTGCCATATTTCCATGCAGTACAGGCGCGCACGCAGACCCCACAATTAATTATGCTATCCCTATTCAAATGAAAACATACTTATCAAAGTATTATTATGTACATCTATATCAAAAACACTTGTAAACTTTTTTTTTTAATTTAAAAAAAAATTATTTCCATACTTTGTTGATCAGGTGCGAACGCGGACCCCACAATTTTAATGAACACCGTTCTGCCAGATCAAACATACCCATTCCTGTGTCTCGATATATCTTCTATCATTATATGTAATCAGTTTTTTTTTGTTAAATAGTCAACCATATAGTAGCCTATTCGTGACCAGACACACACACACACACACACACACACACAAACACACATATTCAGCTTTATGTATATATATATATATATATATATATATATATATATATACATGTGTGTGCGTGTGTATACCTAAATCAATTTTCAAGTCTCTTTCTATGAGTGTGCTTCGCTCATTGTGCATATATGTAGATCATTGTGGGTATGTATTTGTTTAGTAAAGTAAAGTTGTAATAATATGTGTGGATGCTAAGTGTGCGCGTTTTCTAGTGTGATTCTCTTAAACAATCTTCTTCCCTGTTGTCTTTGTCAAGCGCCGGGTCTTACCACCTAAATGGACATCGAAATTGGCTTGTCGGTTAAGGAAAGTGTGTCAAAGTAGCAATCATGGCCAGGCCCGCAGGCGCATTCATTCCAATCCCGCATCGCGTCCGTATAGCTATTCGTTTATTACTTGTTTCGGGGATAACCACTTGTTAGTTCTTATTTGGGAGGATGTTTGTTTCTATAATGTAATTGCGTTTTGTATATATATATATATATATATATATATATATATATATATATATATATATATATTTTGATACGAATAATTTACTTGTTTGCAAGCTCATTTTATATATTTCACTTATTTTAGTTTATGCATAATACTGTCCGCCGAAACTGTTTAACCCTTAATATTTTCGATTATGTGTCAATATTCCCTATTAACACACCCACCCACACACACACATAGACACACCCATGTGTGTGTGCATATATAGTTAATTATATATATATATATATATATATATATATATATATATATATATATATATATATGTGTATGTATTTACTTACACAGGGAAATTCATTTATATATTTATATATAGAGATACTTTCATATATATATATATATATATATATATATATATATATATATATATATATATATATATATATATGACTAAAATAATAAGATTAATCCATATTCTTTTTGAGTGTCTTATTATTTATTTTTTGCGGTGAATTTTGATACAGTTTGCTATTCATTTTTTTTTTAAATTAGGTTTGTTTTTGTCTGAGAATTTTTTTCATACAGTATTTTCTTTCAGTGTGTTCGCCTTTTCTATTTCGTCCCATTCCCATTGCAGTCAATTTCCCTTCTTTACTTCATCACTATCATCATAAACATTATCTCCTCAAAGCTTTACACCTTGATTCTTCTTTCCTTATTTACTACCCTCTAGTCTTGTTAACATTATTTTCTTTTCTAAGGTTTTTTTTTCTTTTCAATTATCTTCCGTCTGATCCTGCTTCTTTTTTTTTCCTTTTAATTTTACAACACTATTTTTTTTTGGCTTTTCATTATTTTGTCTTTAATTATCTCTTTTTTATATTGTTGTCATCCTCGCTTAAAACCCGCGACACATTAATGTTTCTTTTCATCTATCATATTCATGTTTCTTTTCTCCTCTATTGCAATTGAGTTTCTGTCTGTTTTCTTCATCTATTCTCGTGTTCTTCTTTCTTTCTTTCCTTTTCTTTCTTTCTTTCTTTCTTTCTTCTCTCCATCTTTCGTCTTAGTGCTCTACTTCGTGTTAATATTCTAGGAAGCCTTTTTATGCGTTTTTTATTTGGACTTCTTCTGTTCTTATTTTTTCTCACTCTGTTTTTATCTTGTTTCTGTTGTATCATCTTATACTGGTTCTTTATCGATATGGAATTTCGTATCCAAATTGTAGCATTTCATTTTGAATAAATACATTTCCCCTACTCTATTTTTTAAAAAAATTCCAAACTTTTAATATTGATTTTCTATGTTTATTGCATTTAGCAAATTATGTATAAAATATTATGATGTTTGCTAATATTTTCGCCTCTGAGGAGATGTGTAGCCATCGAAAACCTATACGTTAAGCAGATATAGTTTTTGAATTGTATTCTGTGTTTTTCACATAATAAAAATTCTAGATTTGAAACTTAACCGGTTTACGTAATCATTTCTGATATATATATATATATATATATATATATATATATATATATATATATATATATATATATATATATATATATATAAATAAGGGAGTAGTCACCAACAATGTGTATTGTTTAACATTATTTTATTATTCAGTGTTTGGTTTTTCATTGAGAATTATGTTTGGATCATTGTAATAATGTTTTTAAGTCATTGAAATCGTTTACGATCGTTTCAGACGGTCTGTGATGCGTCCTCGTAAGAAATTATTTTCAAAATGATCCAAACATAATTCTCAATGAAAAACCAAGACACGGAATAATGAAATAATGTTAAAAAATACACATTGTTGGTGACTACTCCCTTATTTAAATATACATCTTATTTAAATATACATCTTTCTTTCGTTTGAATTTTTTAACCCATTATATATATATATATATATATATATATATATATATATATATATATATATATATATATATATATATATATATATATATATATATATATATATACATACTAGCATTTCAGCCCGGGTGTGTGGAGGTGTATGTTGAGTAAAAGAAAAAAACTGTCAGCTTTTAAAAATTTAACCCCCATTATACCTCAATAACATTTATAGTCTTGAGCTCAAATAAAGTTATTAAGTTAGATCCATGTACAAGGAACCTATATCTAACATTTCAAGTGTTTAGACTCAAAATTGTAGGAGGAGTTTGGTAAAGATATCAAATGTCAAATCGTTGACCTTGAACCCCTTACAAGCCAAATTTCTGGCCGAAAACCGATCACAAAGATGTTTCCAAATCTCAGTACCCTGTATAACAAATTTCGAGTCTGTCAAATTTAAATTGACAGAGTTATTGCGTTGTGAAATTTACACAGACACAGACATACAGACAGACACGTTCACTTATATATATATATATATATATATATATATATATATATATATATATATATATATATACTAGCATGGGTGATCGACGTTGCCCGGTTATTTGGATGGGTATGTTGAGCCAAAAAAAGCGGTAAATTTTTTTGAACTTTGACCCTATTATGGCCCCTTAAAATTTATTGTTTTGGGATCAAATCAAGTTATTAAGTGAGTTCCATGTTCAAGGAACTTATATCTAAAATGTCAAGGGGTTTGGTAAAGATATCAAAGGTCAAAACATTGAACTTTGACGCATTAATCGTTAAATTTATGGCCAAAAACCGATCACATCGATTTTCCCAAATCTCAGTACACTGTATATCAAAGAAGAACATAGGAATTATTGAAAAGTTTAAATCGACAGTTTTCGGAGTACTGTATACTATAATGCCTACTTGCAAAGACGCAGCTAATGCCTTTACCTATCCGCCACAACCTATTACCATCCTACTCATAGTATCATAATTATTAAAAAAATCCCCTAACTATTCCCATCTCCCCATCGGATGTACACCCCTTATTAAAAGTCTTCCAATACGCTTAATGCTAGACCTCGCATTTCTGTTTTATTATATAGCAGCTCCCTTCATGTTCTGTATTATGTTTTCTTAATTTTTTTTTATACGGGGGTCACTAATTATCAAGGCCCGACGGCCACTCAGGGATAAGGGTTATTGCATGTACAGTAATCAATGCGATAGTATTGTAGTAATGATTAGTATTGGAGGTTTTGAAAGGGTGCCTTTCTTAAAGGTGATGTTTGTCAGGAGTTTGTTTATGTTGGACTTGAAGACGTCCAAGTTGTAGTCCGGTGGGAAACAGGCAAGCGGCAGAGTTCCACTGGCGTTCAGTTCTAAGAAAGGAACTTTGCTTATAGAATCTACGTTTGGATTTAGGCACAGATAGAGAATGGGGAAAATTATTGGCAGTAGTTTCAGAAAGACGGGTGTTTCTTGTGAAAGATTTGCGAGGGGGGACGAGGGATCGGAGCTCAGGCGAGCACCTGCCATGTAAATAATGATAAAACAAAAACATGCTCGCTAGGTATCTTCTGTGGGAGAGAGGTTGAAGGGAGAGAAAAGGGCATCCCCCACTAACCAGGAATTCTGTTTTATACTCTGTCAAGGCAGGATAGGCTGTTTTTAGCAGTTGCTGCCCAGATGTGGCAGCAGTACTCCATCCTTGGACGTACTTGGCTTTTATACAGATAAATGCCATCATCAGTAGTGAGAAATCGTCTGGAGCAGTGGAAGAATCCCACCATTTTCCCAGCGTCCCTGGCAGCAGAGTTGATGTATGTGTTCCATTTCAGATCAGTAGTAAAGGTCAAACCCAGAAGCTTGTCAAAACATGGAGCCTCCCCAAGACGAGAGCCATCCATTTCAAGTGATGCCAGATGGGGATCAGAGCGTTGATGATGTAAAGATAGAAGTTTGGTTTTGAATGCATTACAAGTGACCAGCCACCTCTTCCCCAATTGCACCACGTGCTCAAACTCAGAGGAGAGAGAATTAGAGATAACTTTGTCATTTACGGCCTTCGATGTGTTGCCATAGATGGTCGTGTCATCAGCATATATGTCAACGAATGATTGAAGTATGTGTTTTGGGAGATCATTGATGTAGAACAGGAAGAGAGTTGGGCCCAGGATGGACCGCTGGAGGACTCCAGCTTTAATACTGTGACCTCTGATTTCTGCCCATCAACCACTACTCTTATGAACTTATCAGAGAGAAATGATTTAATGATTGAGAAAACATTTCCAGTAATACCGTAGCTGAAAATCTTGTGAAGTAGGGCCTTATGCCATACCTTATCAAGATTCACTAATCCTATGTGATATCACCTTAGCACATCTGCTGTAGATCTTGCAGAGCGGAAACCATATTGCATGTCACTAAGAAGGTTGTTTCTGTTGAGGTGGTTTACTACTTCTTTATTTAATATGGATTCCAATAACTTACTCATAACACAGAGGAGACTTATTGATCTGTACTGAGAGGGAGATTACTTTTTCACCTTAATTATTAAATACAGGGCATACTGATGAGGTTTTCCAGGGTGGTGGAAAGCACTTCTCCTTAACGCAACGCTTAAACAGTTTTGTAAGTATGGGGGCAAGTACTGGTTAGAGAGTTTTCAACAGTATAACTGGAATTTCGTCAGCGCCAGTTGCTTTACTGGAATCAAGGTTCTTGATTAGCTTGGCGACCTCACGTACAGATATTTGTATGTTGCATTGCGTGTTGTCTCTTATAGGAGGGAATACAGGGAGTTGATGGTCATTGTCACATAGGGTATAATTAGCTGCAAAGGTCTTGGCAAATAGTCTGTCCTTGTCTGATGCTGACGAGATGACCTCAAGTCCATTGATGATAGTTGGGATAGAACACACGCTTCTGTTCAATACCCTGTTTGCTATTTGCCAAAACTGGTCGGAACCAAGACGCTGTTCAGCTACTGTTGATTAAACGGACTGAGCATATAGCTCTCCCGCATGTTTAATTACTCTTTTATAGTGGTTGCTGGCAGTTCTGAAAGCAGCTTTAGTCTCAGTACATCTATTACTTTGGTAGCTATAGAAAAAGTGATTTCTGTGCGCGATGGCAGCAGCACATTCAGGGGAGAACCATGGCTGGCTGTTAGGTTTTTGTTGGAATTGTTAGGATGGTATGAATCGGTCTATGTCTACAATTTACCATTCGGTCAGGTCTGATACTATAGAGGACAAATTCTTTTAAAACAAGGAATGCAGAGGTTGGTCAGATATGAATGTACGGAAACTATCCCAGTCAGCGATAGAATATCGATATACAGTGCGGTGGAGAGGTACGTCTGAAGACTTATTACATTTCATTTTTATCTTAACTGATACAACGGAGTGGTCAGAGGATCACAGAGGAGATAGAACGGAAAATGAACACAGCTCAGAGGAAGTTCTGAGGAAAAGGTTTAGAAGGCTTGCATATTGACCGGGTGTATCGGGCACACGGGTGGGTTCGTGAACAATCTGAGTGAGGACATAGGCAATGGCAAAACCATAACAAAACCTCCCCTGGTGATCGGTTTTATTTGAGTGGGTCAGCCATTCCACATTATGGACATTGAAGTCACCTCAAATGTGAATGTTAGCCGAAGGATGAGCAGACATGATGTGTTCAATTTTCTCAGATATGCTCTTTAAGATAGTAACCCCACTCTTGTGGGCGCGATAGAGGGCAAATATAAATGCAGTGATGTAAGCTAGTGCAACCCGGAAGCTTATATAAGGTAAATTAGGGTATTCTCTGGAGATATCCCCACCACATGGAAAGCCATCTTTGATGTAGGCACATATTCCATGCCGATGGTGATCTTGGAGGTCAGATTTAGATATTAAGTTGGAGTATCCTTTAATTATGAATTCGTCTAGAGGAGTGGTTGGCCCTATGTCAGTTTCACTTTGAAAGAATATGTCCGGGTTTGTCTCCTGTAATTGTGTTTCAACCTCTGGAAGGTTGGAACGTAGACCCCTGATGTTGGAGACGGAGACCTGGTAGTAGGGTTCTACGTTGGATGATGTGGTTCTAGGTTTATTGGTGTTTCTTTTTTGGAGATTTGTCATGATTGTTGAGGTTTTGGGGTTTGTGGAGCAGGTCGGTAGACTTATTAGGAGCAGGATAGCGAGGGAAAATAAGAGAGAAAATGAGGAGATTTTTTGTGGCATATAATTAGGTAAAGCCGTAACAATTACCCACTAGTATGGCATCGAAAGTCCGTACCAGAAACTACTGTATGGTTCAGAATCCATTCACCAAGTGGCAATACAGCAGCCCCGGTACTTTGCACCTGCTGATAGGACATCCTCCTTAGTGGTTAATCAAAGCTTCGGGTCCCTGACAATCAGGCGGGCAACGTCAGTCCAGATGAAACGTTTACCTCCAGCACCCTTACTAGTGACATAAGCACAAGGATAGACATAGAAACAGAAATTTTCCGACATCTCAGGCTACTCTTTACAAAGTACTACCGACCTGGAAAGCAGTCTTTTCTTCAGACTTTGTCAGAAAAAGCATTCATTGGTAATGGGGGCAGAAGGATAAAGAAGGAGAAGCGAGAGTTACAGGAGCTGCCGATAACCCATCCACATGCATTATCTACTCTCGATTAGGGAAAAAATGAAAAATAAATAAAAAAAATTTAAAAAATAAATAAAAAAATAAAAAAATAAAAAATCAATCAATAAATAAATAAAATAAAAAAAAGTGAGAAGGACTTATTAATATCTGCTTAGTATAAGTCCGTTAAATTACTTTGATCACCCATACGCACTCTATTATATTTCCTTGTTTTAAATTGATTATTAAATCTATATACATCCCTATATACGTCTATTATCAATACTTTTCCTATATATATATATATATATATATATACATGATTGCGTGTGTTGTGTATGTGTGTGTGTGTCTATATATGTGTGTGTGAGTGTTGGGTATATATATATGTGTGTGTGTGTGCATGTTTATATATATATATATATGTATATATATATATATATATATATATAAACATATATATATATATATATATATATGCAATAATGCAAGAGATATGTGTAACAAAAATCAGCCAAGCTTTCTTACTACTGTGTCGAACATCAGCAACTGAGGTATCCAAACTTGGTCCTGTCTTTTTCAATAATGTTGAGTGAGTCATGGACAATAGACAGAGCAGTTAGATTTCTTTTTGATAACCTGTCTGAAGTAAAGTATATCATTATTCATAGTCTCACTCCAAAAAAAAGGTCGTTGATGAGATGGTGACTGATCCCAGCATTGATGAACCAAAAGACTATTAGCAGAGATTAATAAGTGAAAAGCACCCGGATTGATGGTATACCTGTTGAATTATTTCTTTGTAGATGATAGCTTTATCAACGACGAATATACAGTCATTTTGCTGGTTGGCATGGTAATGCTATCCCTCAAGATTGTTTTGATGTAATATCCACTCTAATTTAATAAGGAAAGGGATCAAAATATGGGTGGGGTGATTACAAAGACATTAGCTTGCTTTTAGCAGTGAGAAATGGTTTATCGAACATGTTAAATCATTTGTTGAAATGGATTTGTCATTCTATCATTCCAGAGAATCAATGTTATTTTAGATCTGGCCAGGTTAAAATGGGCATGATATTCTCTGCCCTACAGTTAATGGAAAAATGTATGGAGCAGCGAATGATTTTGTATCAGATTTTTGTCGATCCTGCAAAAACTGTCGATACTATTAATCGGTATGCACTCTGGAAGATTCTTAGGAAACAAGGTTGCCCTACTAGTTCGTTTTGTTGCTTTTGTAGTCACAACATGATATGAAATTTAATTGATCTCTGTCTGATCCAATTTCTGTTGAAAACATTGTGAAATAAGGTGATATACTTGCTCACATATTATTTTCTACATATTTCCCTGTGATGCATGTGCACTTGCGATATCGTGGTGAAGGTTCGGTTCGAACACCAGGTACATTTTTTGAGCTCAGATGTCTCAAGGTAAAGTCGAATAATTGTGTTCTTGAACTATTATATGCAGATGAGTGGAATTTTGTTTCACATCCATAAACCGACACACAGATGATTATGGGCAAACTATAAGATGCTTATAAAGCTTTTAAATTTACCGTTAGCTTCAAGAAAACATGTTATGTATTCTCCTCCTATAAGAATGTAATATGTTGAACCAAACATCTTGGTTTATGGTAAGAAGTTAAATCACGAACAATTTCGTATATCCGGGTCATACGCGGAGTAAGGACTGTACGTTTGATGTGGGAATAAATCACAGAATAGTCAAAGCCAGTTCAGTTTTTGGCACAATGGTGAAACATGTGTGGTCAGATAAAGGAGCAGACCCACAGCAATGTCAATGCTTACGAAGCATGCATTATCATTAAGCTGCTATATGGGTGAAAGTCTTGGCCCTAATATAGAATGTATCTCACGTTAATAGATAAACTTTATTAAATTGTTAATACGAGAGTCGAGAACATGTAATACACATTGAGAGGAGATTTGATATATAGATAGATAGATAGATCGAGAAATAGTTTGACATTTATACTTTTGACAGTTCTGTGAATGGAAATGTTTCTATAACATTGACACATATTTCTTTACCTATTTTTCAGATGATAATTTTCACAAAGTTCTTATGATATAAATTTGTAATACCTTTTCCGTTGAATACATAACACGAGGACGCAGATACAAAAAGATGAAGTTGTTTGTTTATTCCATTTCGACCGGTCAATGGCTTCGCATCAAGGAATTCAAGTATTTACATGATTCTTTCTTCTTCTAACCTTCGCTTACAAGGTTCGATGTCAGCTCTGTCTCTGACTTACTCTTATCACTTGTCCCCTAACTGACTGTCCGACTGCCTGCTGACTGACTGACTTATCTAACTAAATTCAAAACTCCTGACCAACACGTGCATATCACACTCGTGTCTTCACACGCCTAACGTTTACAAACAAGCATTGGTCTTCGCACTTTTTTACAAAGCCGATTTGTCTAACCTTATTTTCCTAACACACTTTTACAAATATGTTTAATATTTTCTATTGTTCTGATCTAGATTCCTTATTTTAATTTCATTTTGTAACATAAAAATATTACATCATTACATTTCCTTTTTCAATAAACAAATATCAAAATATTTCATGTAAATTAAACAATGGTAATTCTACATTCCATTTTCAATAATATTCTGTATTTATTTTAACTTATGATCGGAATTCTCAGTTCCAAATCTAGCTTCGCAAGTCCGAATCCTCGGCTATCCAATCTCATATTTTATCACTTACAAGAACAGACGGATGTTCGTTAACAAAATTAGTACTAGTATATAAATGGAAATCAATTAAAATCAGATGCGCTGGATTTACATTTTGGTAGGATGAAGGATAAAAGACATTTTAAACAATGAAGAGATAGATGGAGGTAAAAGACCATAACATAACCCAATAGAAAGGTTTAAATATCCTCTGGAAAACAACTTGAACATACTTGAGATAAATGTACATAATTGAGAAGTCCAAGCGAAAGATCAATAACTGGAGACAAAATCATCAGAGAAAGTTGTAAGATTTTGGAAGGAGAGTATATAGACCTCGTTGTCTTAAAACGTGTTTTAAGAAAGCAGGACGACAATATAATGTCAGAGAAATTATATTAGGAACTGAAGTGCAATATATTATGCAGATGCTTGTTGACAAAATTCGTTTTGTATAACATTTGATATCACACAATCAAAGACAGGAACGAGTCTTAATTTTAAAAGCACATCCGGCAATATAAAGTTTTCATATTTGTGGTCTAATCTGCAAATCTGAAGTGACCTTACACAACATTCGATATAATCATGCGATCACCTACACAAGAAAAACGGTTTCATGCCACATGTGTGTACTTTCATGTAGGACTAATGTTAAAGAGCATCTCCCCCCCTCTCTGGCTTTCTTACTCTTTCTATTTTCTCTCTCTGTGTCTCTATTAGAGAATAGAGAAAGAGAGAGGGAGAGGGAGGGAAAGAGAGAGAGGTGAATAACGTGGACAGTGGACACGTTTGCAAAAGAAGGGTCAGCTGACCAGATGACGTGGTGTCATGTGATGAGGTTAGCTGATTCTTTCTTGGCAGTTTGGTTTCGGGTATAGAAGAAGACAGACGGCTTTTCAGCTGTCCCCCCTGGGCTGGGGAGGACGCTGACGTGTACCATCAAGCAAGCAAGGTTCACCTCATTTCTGTGTCGACCTCTGGAAGATGAATAAAAACATAAAACCTTAATTATTCTCTTGGAGTGAATTCTTCATCCAACAGGCCAGCTCCCCTCCAAGAGACGATGAACACCAGAGGAACAACCGACGACACATGAATAAAGGTATGTTAAGAAATGCATGTACACAAACACACACCCACGAAGACATGAACAATAAGATTAGAAACTAGACGATCACGTACACGAATCTCCTTCTTGACACTATTCCCTTTATGATGCAATCTCCTTTATGACACCCCACTATATAACACTAAATCAGGATGAAGAAGTCACAGCCGCACAACACCTAAGTGAAGAGATGGCAACCTACTGTCAAGAAGAAGCAATCATATATATATATATATATATATATATATATATATATATATATATATATATATATATATAAAAATATATGTATATATACATATATAAGTGACTTCTGTCAGATCAGTGATGAGCCTATTCCGCCATAACTCGGTGTCAATTTTAGTTGGTTACCATATAATTCAATATAAATTATATAATTATCCTCTAAGGAACGAGTGTATACAAGTTCGTCATGTTGGATTCTTCAAGCGTATGTACATTTTCATCTTATAATCTCGTTTAATTTAATGAACACACCCACACTATATATATATATATATATATATATATATATATATATATATATATATATATATATATATAATGATTTACTATAATAATTAAATACCAATAGACACTAGTGTTTCATCCTTTCGGAAATCTTCAGTGCAGGGTGTCACGATAAACACGAGTCGATAGATTCGAACTGTCGACACAAGCCATCTCTGACTTGATTAGCATGGACCTTATTAATAAGTCTACCATTAATCACGTGAGATAACGTTGAAATTAAACATATTAAATGTTTTTTACGTCGTATATATAAATATATATATATATTTATATATATATATATATATATATATATATATATATATATATATATATATATAGCTGTGCGTCTTCTGCTATCATTTATTGACTGTGACATTTTCCGATATTTTTTTCAGCAATCTAACCTCTTATGGAGATATAAGTGTTTTCTTTCTCATTTATTTTATTAAAATATCTTCACTTTTAATATTATTTTCTTTTAGTGAGCACGTCTTTTAAATCTCTGTTTCCATTTTTTATTCAAGACATTTGTTGAAGTCGGATACTTCAACAATTAGGAAATAAAATGGATTTCATTGAAAAGGTAAGAACGGAGTAAAATTATAGAAGAGACGATAGAAAAGAACAAAAGATATTGCGACGCGAATAAAAGTTAGAATAACTCCATTATCTGCGTTGATATTCAAAATCGTAATCAATAAAAAATGGCGGCTATCTTCAGCGCTGATCCGGCGTCTTGGAAAGGCCAGGAATTTAATCTCTTTTGCGTTGCATTCATTAGGGTCATTCGTCTAATTACATATCGACTGTATCAGGACCTGATTTCAAGCAATACGAGTAAATACGCTGAAAGGGAGAGAAAATAAAAGTTTTGTGATGAATCCAGGTCGATATGTTGCATATATTGAACTTTAATTGACATTATTTTTTCATACGACGACTTGAGATTTGCAGTAGATTCGCATTTGTGCTCTTTTTTACGCTATTCTTCGGAAGAGATTGATGGTTCTTCCGATGAATCTTCCAGCGAGAGAAAAAATATGAGAAATTTATTCTGTTTAAAATGCAATGAAGACGAAGGTGAAGATTGGGTAGCATAAGAAAAATGAACAAGTGAAGCACGCATGCCCTCCGTTCAGCACAGTAAAGGACGTATAAAAAATCCCCCCCAATAAAACAGTTCAGCATCCCCCCCCCGCTGTAGCCCCTAAAGTCCCCAGGTGACCTTAAATTCTGGTGAAAATGAAGAAACGGTCTAGGCTTAGGCCATAACATATGTAAATTTGAGTTCTGCACCATGAAAAAAAAAAAAGAAGAAATTACTAAGGTCATTAGTTGGCCGCCCCGGATTTTGCCCTAAATGTCTCCAACGCCTTAACATTTTTTTAAATCTGAGTTCAGCAGCATGCAAGACTTCTAAATAGACATACACAGAACATTATGGGCAAATATGTTATAATATTACCCAGAATTAAGTGTTTACTCAGCCCTAAAAGAGGGCCTGAAGCACCCTCAATAGTTATCGCGAAGTAGAGACAAACAAAATTATATTGAACTCTTATTGAGATATTTACAACTTTTCATAAACTTTTGTAAAAATCCAAGGCGTCGTTTTTTTTAACAAGCACAAAAGTGTAAATTTTAGCGATTTTAACCCAACAGGCATCCCTGGAGAGGAGGGCAACAAGAGTTTTCCATGAAATACAGTTTTGTTAACTTTTTACTCATATTTAATGTTTTTGCAAAATCTCGAAAAACAAAAACAAAAACAAGGCGTAGTTATTGAGAAAAGTGCGGACAGACGAATGACGAACGGACAAGGGCAAATTTACAGGTCAACCCCCCCTTTTGTTGTGGGACCAACAGTGAACACAGCTAGAAATTTTGGAAGAAGAGCAAGAACGTTTTGACGATGACGCAAAATACAACATGTTGATATAAAACTAGACAGGATAGGCAAAAAAAGGGGGAAATTTATTCATATTTATGTAGACTGATTAAAGAGTCAGATAAGTTGAACTATCACATTATATGGGATATAGAATCACATAGTCATAAAGAATTATGTTGGGGTAAAAATAGAACGGGAGAAATGAAGAATGAATTACAATATTAAAAAGAAAAAGAAAACAAGGAAAAAAAGTTCATTTGTTTTAAGGTATGCCCGCCTTCTATGGTTAGTTATTACCGAATGAAGTAATTTTAGAAAACATATTTATGTTGTCAAATATTTATATTATGTATGATATTTTATTTTGGTTGGTTTGCCTTACGTCATATCACACTTTTACGTGTTATTCCATGCAAAGTCCAATAATTTTGGAATAAAAACGTTTCATGCCTCCGTTCCTATATTTTAAAATCTTTAGCCATAAGATTTAATTTCGTTGTTTTGTTTTAATAAATATACACATTTTTTTTCTGTTTATTTAATGGTGATTCCCGTAATATCTGAAAAACAAGTTTTTTTTTCTGTTTCAAATAGGTTATACATTCAACTCTTTATTTCTGCTGTATGATTTAATCGTTTTTTTTAAATGCGTGCATTTTTTTCTTTTCATTTAATAGAGAATGAAGTAATTATCGAAGAAAATATGTATATGCATCACATTCTTTATATCTACAAATCATCATCCAGGTTTGGTATTTTTGTTTTACCGTATAATAACTTTTTTTTTCAGTTTTAATGGCGAATCTAGTAATTTTGAAAAAAATATGTTTATGTTCTTAGTTGCTTATATGTTAGGCTATTAATTCACAGTGTGCAGTTTTGTTAGCTATGTATGGAAACACGTTTGCTTTCGTCTTTGGCTTTGTGAAACATTATTAAGTTTTAAAATGTGTATGCATTTAAGTTACGAAGTTTATATCATCAGGCTGTCTCATATGGTAGAAGAAGAAGAGTGCAAGGAAATTGAACTAAAATGAAAAAAAAACACAAAAAAGGTGAACAAGTATAGAACGAATAAGATGGAAATGAAATGGAAGAATAAAATGAAGAGAATGGCAGAAATAAACGAGTCTTATAAAGACAAAACCAAAACAAAGATAGAGGAGAAAAAACATTATGAACAACTACAAGATGGAGAAAGAAACACATGCTCAACCAAGCGTAAGTATTTGTGGTCTCTTTACAATGCATTCAAAGTAAAAACTCGTGTTTCCTTCTTATTGAAGTAATACTTTTTATTTTCCGGTGTTCCCTGTCTAAAGCGACAGTTTCAGAAACAGAACTGCTACCCGTGAACTTAGTATAAGTGAACAATATTACTGCGAAACTTTTCTCCTGTACCTATTTACAATGCCTCCACACGGGACAGAGTTAGACACCAGGGTCGTTATTTAACGTGGAGAAAAGGTAAAAAAATAAAAATTGTCTCAGTCGTGAAGGATTTCTCCTCCACGAAACAGAACAAGAACTAGAAGTGCAGCATCTGAAGAACAGATACTACACTTTGATCTAGTCCCGAAGGCCAATTTTTTTTATGAAAGCCACTAAAGATTCTAAAGTTATTAGATAGCATAAGCAATTGATAACATCAGCATTTGAAATCATAAACCATTAGATATCATAAACAATTGGATATCATAACAATTGGATATCATAAAAATTGGATATCATACACAATTTGATATCATAAAAATTGGATATCATAACAATTGGATATCATAAACAATTGGATATAATAACAATTGGATATCAGAAACAATTGGATTTCATAACAAATGGATATCATAAACAGTTGGATATCATAAAAATAGGATATCATAAAAATTGGATATCCTAACAATTGAATGCCATAACACTTGGATATCATAAACAATTGGATATCATAAACAATAGGATATCATAAACAATTGGATTTCTTCAACAATTGGATATCATAACAATTGGATATCATAAACAATTCGATATCATAAACAATAGGATATCATAACAATGCGATATCATAAACAATTGGTTTCATAAACAATTGGATTTCATAAACAATTGGATTTCATAAAAAATTGGATATCATAAACAATTGAATATCATAACAATTGGATATCATACACAATTCGATATCATAAACAATTGGATTTCACACCAATTGGATATCATAAACAATTGGATATCATAACCAATTTGATATCATAACAATTTGATATCATAAACAATTGGATTTCATAACAATTGGATATCATAAACAATAGGATATCATAACAATTGGATACCATAAACAATTGGATATCATAAACAATTGGATATCATAACAATTGTATATCAGAAACAATTGGATTTCATAACAATTGGATATCATGAACAATTGGATATCATAAACAATTGGATGCCATAAACAATTGGATATCATAAACAATAGGATATCATTAGAATTGGATATTATAAACAATTGGATATCATAAACAATTGGATATAATAAACAATAGGTTATCATAAACAATTGGATTTCTTCAACAATAGGATATCATAACAATTTGATATCATAAACAATTGGATATCATAAACAATTGGATATCAGAAACAATTGGATATCAGAAACAATTGGTTTTCATAACAATTGGATATCATAAACAATTGGATATCTGAAACAATAGGATATCATAACAATTGGATATCATAACAATTGGATATCATACACAATTGGATATCATAAGCAATAGGATATCAGAAACAATTGGATTTCTTCAACAATTGGATATCATAACAATTGGATATCATAAACAATTGGATACTATAAACAATAGGATATCTTAACAATTGGATATCATAAACAATTGGATTTTATAAACAATTGGATTTCATAAACAATTGGATTTAATACACAATTGGATATCATAAACAATTGAATATCCTAACAATTGGATATCATAAACAATTGCATATCATAAACAATTGGATTTCATAAACAATAGCATATCATAAACAATTTGTAATCATAACAATTGAATATCATAAACAATGGAATTTCATAAACAATTGGAATTCATAAAAAATTGGATATTATAACAATTGGATATCATAACAATTGGATATCATAAACTATTGGATTTCATAAACAATGTGATATCATAAACAATTGGATATAGTAAACAATTGGAATTCATAAACAATTGGATTTCATAAACAATGTGATATCATAAACAATTGGTTTAATAAACAATTGGAGTTCATAAACAATTGGATATCATAATAATTGGATATCATTAACAATTGGATATCATAAGCAATTGGATATCATAAAGAATTGGTTAACATAAAAATTATGAATAACATAAACAATCTGTTTTATCTATTTGATGGTGTATATCATAACCATTTTATATTTACTAATAAACATCGGCTTCTTCCTAGGGGTAATGGCTAATTACAAATACTATTATTACAAATACCAAACGAATGTTACTCGTCGCACACAGGTCATGTATCCACTTGTTTTAAAATACTACGATAATACCTAAATGCAAGTTGCTAAACCGATCCTGCAAAAGTTGGACGAATTGTGCCTCGTTCTCTCTAATCCGCATACCTCTTACCAACCGACTACCACTTTTTCAAGCATCTCGACAACTTGCTGCTTGGGAAATACTTTAAAACCCTAAGCGATATTTAAATCACCTTCAGCGACTTCATCGCCACCAGAACGCAAAATTTGTACGTTACTGGCATAAACACACATGTCTTGCATTGGCAAAAGTGTGCTTATTCTGGTAGTGTTTATTTCGTTTAAATTTTTGTTTTAGCTTAGAAATAATGGTGAAAATATAAATGTTAAAAATTGAAAGAACTTTTTTGCCAAATTCATATCTGATTGCCGATGCAATCCTTCATATTGATAATAGCCAGCTACGATCTAAAATGAAGTACTGTTGCCGCTTCCGCACCTGATGATTGATGTTTTATGTCCATTGACCTTCTTTTCCACAGTGGATACATTGTGAGCGTATCTCTGCTCAGTCGTTTTTATCATTTCGAGTGTTCGAATGAACTCTAACCTTTAGTTACCCAATTTTCAGACTTCCACAGAGAATACTCGATATATACTATTTATTGAATTTTATCTGGACGCATATACCACGTCCGAAGCTTATTTCCCAAAGCTGGTAACTGTTGACCACTGTACAATTGGTCTACTTCCCGATTAAATAAAATATGGTAGCCTTCAAATTCAACGTGGAAAAGTTCGTTTTGACCCATTCTCATAAATATCCAAGTTGTACTCAATTAACATGAACACCGATTTCTACACTACAGCATGACATCCGTCAACACTTATCCTCCAGTAGCCTTCAGCCCTTTATAAGTAGTAACTCTCAACTAGTACACACTAAAATATTATTTCTATTCTATCAGAAGACAAAACAAGAGAAAAGTCTTAGAATTAGTTGTTAAAGTTGATTGAGCTGGGCAAGATGATAATTATGATATCAAATAGGATAATGATGGTGATATATATATATATATATATATATATATATATATATATATATATATATATGAAGAATTAGAAAATGAATGCTAAGAAGTCGGATAAAGAAATGAGGACGGACAGTGGAAATGAAACGAAAATTAACAAGAGGTGATATCAAGAAAATGTAGAACAAGAATAAGTCAAATAGAAGAACGAGAAAATAAATAAAATGATAAAGAAAATGATGATGAATAAAATATAAAAATAAAAGAAAAAAGAAAACGCAATAGAATGTTCTAACACACTTACCTGCTTATCATGTGCCATTTGTCAAATTAAAAGCGCTTACAATATATCATACGGGCGATAAATGCCATTGCCTTTTATATTATTAGCAATTCTACTTAATTTTTAACACACGCACACTTACACACACACACGCTTACATACACACACGCACACACACATATATATTAATATACATATATATATATGTATATGTGTGTATCAATATATATATATGTATGTATCAATATACATATATATATATATTATATATTATATATATATATATATATATATATATATATATATATATATATATATCACAAAAATATCGAAAAGCAAAATGAATGATATAGATTTTAGGTTGTCATTTCATAATTCTTCATTTTAGAACTTACGGAATTTAGTCTTTAGCAAAACCACTTAAACCTTTTGTAAAATCTATCATGTGCCGCTCTAAATGATCTATTCAGACAAAAGAAACATTGATTTTTATTTACAAGGACTTGATATATGTCATGTAGCCTGATTATATATATATATATATGTATATATATATATATATGTATATATATATATATATATATATATATATAGAGAGAGAGAGAGAGAGAGAGAGAAAGAGAAGGAGAAAGTAAAAAATAAAATGAGAGAAGAACGGAGATAGAGTGAAATACTGATAAAGTTTACCAATCGATCCATTCAATTTATATCTTTAAATCAAGATATATATATATATATATATATATATCTATACAGCCCGAAGAAAGAGGGTATATATATATATATATATATATATATATATATATATATATATATATATATATATATATATATATATATATATATATATATATATATGTATATATATATGTGTGTGTGTGTGTGTGTGTGTGTGTTCTTGAGTGTGTGTTGTTTGCGATACATAATTTGTACAAGTTATGTACAGTTCAAATTCATTCTAACATAATAATTTGAAAATTAATAAATATAAAAGGAATGATAACCGTTGTCGATATTCGCCTAACAGGTCTAACTCGATTTAAAAAAAAACAATAAAAATACGTCAAAAACAAAAATATAACGAAGTACAAAAAATCTTTAAAAAAAATGAAAACGGTGAAAAAAATCAAATAGAAACTAAAATGTTTTAAACGATATTCTTTTTATCTGCATTATGAAAGTTTTAAAGACTCACGTAAATTCAAGTGGAACAGCGAGTGCGACTTCTATGAATAGAGTACTATTTTAAACTGAACGTTTCAGTACAAAACCTATTATTTATAAGGTGCTTGCAGATAACTGTACACTAGGTATTATTGAAAACATATGATGGTAAGCACATTGACTTTGTATTTAATTGGATGTGTGTTTCGACTCGGATTTTCAATCTTTACGACGTCTACCCGAGGTAATGCGAACCGTAACTACATTTATATGAACAAACAATACCGTTATTATCTTATTTCTCCTCCGTGTTATTTTTCTAATTGTATGTTTTGAATCCCGATTTCCCTCTGTTAACGGGATTCAGTAAGGTAGGCTTTTCAATTTTATTTTGTTATTAATTATTTTAAATATATTTAATTTCTAAACAACCAATTTTATATTTATTCCATATCTCTTTATATTTATATGTGGTTCACACAATCAATTGCCAACTATGTTGCCGTCCTAAGCTACAATTTCCGAGGTTGAGTTCAAAGCCCCGCTCAGAAATCACTATGAAAATTACGACAGACTATTGATACCACTCGTTACTCAAAAAGCGATACTCTGTTGTCAAAAACTCACCTCAAAACTAGCACACTGCAGTCAAACTTCTCAACCTCAAACCACGACGCTCCGCTACCAAAGACTCACCAAAAAAAACAAACAAAATGCTACTACAGTGTCAAAAACTTGCCACAGATACGTGTTAGATAATTAATTCTGACCGAGACACCAACATTTATTCGCCGTTTCACAGAAAATCGTAAATAGAACGTAAGGAATAAAAGACAAAATAAGTGAAGCGAAAAAAACGAGGCTGTCGAAAGTAAGCTTAAGGTTCATTTTTTTTTTTAAATTTCACTTAAATATTAAAATAAAGAACAGAATGTTAGTGTTTTACGGTATATCGATTTTTACAGATTAGAATCAGATCAATATATAAGAGAACTTTTATTATATACGATCATAAGCATATACATATATATATATATATATATATATATATATATATATATATATATATATATAGCATAAAAGAAAATATATATTATATAAGTTTGAAGCCAAAACAACGCATTATTACAAAATAAAATGATATTTATTTTGTTTGAAATTTATATTGAAATTCATAAATATATTTCGAAGCAAAGCTTCATCTTCAGTATGTCCGTCTTTCTTTTTTTTCTTCTTTTTTTTGCCATGTTATTGTTGGAGCTGAGAATCTGAAAGTAGAAGTATGTTTGTTGTTTTTGCAGTATTATTTTTTTAATATCGCAACGGTGCGTTGGTCACGCGGGATTTACGTTAAGATTTTTGCTCCTTAGAAGAGCTGGTTGAGTTTGAATAAAATAAACTACGTATTATATTCGTTTAAAGCCAAAACAACGCATTATTCCAAAATAATTTTGGACTTCCAATTGCTGTATGAGCTTTCTGCTTATCTTGGCATTGTTTCCAGTTGTCTTGGACTTCTCCTGGACATTGGATCTAAGCAGTGCCGATTTAGGAGGCATTAATTTTATTAGAAATGCATATTGAAACTGTAGGGAAACGTGTGACTTACCTAACTAGCACGTGTGCATAATTCAACAGGTTGGTCGTGGAATGAAATGAATGAAGAAGAGAGAAACAAAAATGGCTTCCAAATCACTGTATATGCCTGCAATGTGACCACCCGATATGCAAATGCCATGCTCCTGGTTGGAGGCAAAAGAAGGTTGATTTTTTTAGAAGGAGGTTCATTTTGCAGTTGAATTTCGAAGAAATAAGTTGAATTAGCAGAAGTCGTTTGGAGTTGAGAGAAGGTGTGTTACGTATACAGAAGTTTGGAAGTTGGAAGTTTGGACAACAGTGTCAACCTTACCCACGAAATTATTGGTGTGACCGGCGGAAGAAATAACATTCAAGTTATTGAATTATATAAATATATTTCGAACCTAAGCTTTATCTTCAGCATGCCTTTCTTTTTTTTCTTTTTTTTCTACCATGTTGTTGGTGAAGCAGACAATCAGAAAGTATACGTCTTTTTGTTGTTCTTGCGATAGTTTTTTTTAAATCCCGGAACGTGCGTTTGTCACGCGAGATTCACGATACGATTTTTGTTCCTTAGAAGCGCTGGTTGAGTTTGAATAAAATAAAACACGTATTATATACATTCTGATTCTCTGCTCCAAAAAACAGTATGGCAAAAATGAAAGAAAGACGTACTGAAGATGAGGCTTTGATACGAAATATATTTATGAATTTCAATATAAATTTCATACAAAATAAATGCATGTGGGGAATTTGTTTTCACTTAGTATTCTAGAATGAGTGTTTTCTACAATTAGAATTATTATTCTCATGGATTGTCTAGCAAATTTGAAACATTTAAAGAAGTAGAGATTGCATGTCTACACACTTAAGTACCACTATAATTGACCTTATAGCAATACTTTCAGAAATAGAAATACACAGAAAACGTTTTTTTTAAATAGAAAGAAAACCAAAACATCAGAATGTCTAAGAAGTGTAACCAATTTTTAATGAAGTCGTTATCCGCAGGCAATGACTTATTATTCCTGCAGCATTACAGAAAATAATAATAAACTCGTACATGCTACTCGTGCATTTGAGACTAAAATTAGAAAAGTATGCATATGATAGTTTAAATGCGATAAAATTATAGTTGCTTCAAATTGTTGGAAGTATTTAAATATTGCTTCACATTTTTGGAATTATTAAAAAGTAAAAGAAACTCTTCAAACGGATAAAACCATTATTTTTTTTATATTAATTCACTTTCAAAGTTTGGGTGAGTGATTGTATTTTATTAGAAAATGAAGCGCAAATCAGGTATAGTGCGTTTTATATGATCATCAAATTGTAATCGTATATAATACAATTGATCCTTATCATTCAAGAACCAATAGTTAATCAAATGGCTTTTTGGATGCGTTCAAAAGAGCGTATGTGAAAGCAAAGCCTAACCATACAAAAATCTGTTCTCTTTATATATATATATATATATATATATATATATATATATATATATATATATATATATATATATATATATATATATATATATATATATATATATATATCTTATTATCATTAATTATACTGTTCCAATTCAATCACGCGAGTAGAAGGACTGTTTTTAATGTAAATTTACACAGTTGCTCTTATAATATTTCCAACTAATACGAAAGCTAAACAAGAACGAATAGTCGCTATAGACGCTATTAAGTTGGAAGAAAAATTTCTTCTGTATGTTTCAAAAAATTAGTGTAACTAATTAACAGGGGTAATAAATAAATAACCAGAGTATACCGATGAGAATTCACCGGCATTTATGCAAAACTAACATTTAAGAATGCTGTTTTAGCTGCCCGGATCTTTTGAACTTATTTCACATTTTCTGGCTGTTACAAAAGAAGTGTATTTGTACAACATCTCATATCAAAGATGCCATTATTTCTATATCGGGAATTCGTTCTCGATAATCAATTGTTCTGTCTGGCTGAACTTTAGTTCTGAATAATCATAGAAAATCCACCTATGATGACTCGCACCCCACATATAAGACCTTGGTCAATGTAAGGGCAAGGCTTCATATCAATCGTCACTATCCAACTCCCCTACTCCCCGGGGAGTTGGTCCTCATTTCCCCTTCACTCCTCACATTAAAAATTGGAATTTTGCCCCATTTCCTCGGTGGGGGAGCAAATAAATACCCGTTTCTTGGCCTTTTTGCAAAGATCAAAGTGTAGTATCTGTTCTTTCTACATGCTGTACTTATTGTGATATAAAGTGGGGGATCACTTTTTTTTGTAAAGATTAATGTAAAATGATCACCTACTTTACAACCAGTCAGTCTCAAAGCCATTCACTTCATTCAAGTTGTTTTTGAAGGGTTCCAGTTATTTTTTAAGCATTCGTCATTTTTAAGGCCATTCAATTAATCCTTAATTTCATTAAAGTCATTCTAAGTCATTTACTTTTTATTTATTTAAGTCATTTCATCCCATTTTTCGGTCATTTTAGTTTATCTTTAAGAATTTCATGTAAATCCTACATTCACGCATCCATTCATTACACGAGAGCACGCGACTAATGACTATCAGCTTTGTTTATTGAGCATTCTTAATAACCTTGTTACATTCATTTGTTATCGCCCTTGAATAACTTTAACCTGGTACATACACACACGCATACACACACACGCACACACACACACACACACACATATATATATATATATATATATATATATGTGTAATATTCTTGTTCAGACACAGAGAGCATGATATTTTCTACATCTGCTGCAACTACGACTTTTCTTACTTCACTTTGCTAATCTAAATTATATCCGCCTCTATTTTTATTAGGCCGTTTTTGTTTTTATCAGCAATATCTCGCTTACGCAATAGAAGCGTTTTCTCACATTTGACCGGACAACGACTGAGCTTTCTCACATCTGACGACATATATTCGCTAATCATCTACAGTGCGTCCTGCTCTAATGACATTTCACGACCTCTTTCTTTCATGCAACCTTTTTTTTCGCCGGAATGCCCCTAAGGTCATCCAATATATTACCCAATTATCTTTCCGGATAGTCTTAAAAATATCAAGGACGTCGGAACTCTCGCCATTAACAGATGCTATATAAAAAAAAACGCTAGGCGAAAAGTGGACACTATCAAGGTCACTAGAGTAGCAATCTGTTGTGTCCGGCATCAGTCCTCTTTTTACTTTGTAGATGGAACTCGGAGCGTATCTCTCCTACTGAAACACGGATGAAGGGTAGTCAGTATTTTCATTACTTATTTGAATGTAAGATTGTTGACAGTAAAACCATAACGACACATTTTATTGAATAATGAACAACGACGGTTGTTACAAGATGCATGAGAGCATTACCGATTAGGTATTCAGTGTTCACGCCTATATCTGGCCGCATGTGAGATGCATTATACTTGCGTATTTATATATTATTATACGAAATCTTATTTTATAAATGTTTATTTTCCGTAGGTCTTTAGTAAATATACAAGGACATTTAAAATTTAACACTCTTCTATAATATACATCTCACCTGTCTGTTTAAATGTATGTATGTGTGTATGTATGCATGTATGTATGTATCACTGCCTAAAACCTGCAACAGAGGCGACAGATTGTCACGAGATCTGTATCGTTTTGGAGCTCGTGCATTCTGACGACAAATATGGAAGAATAAGCTAAAAACATTCATTCCTACTCCTTCAAATAGGCACGTTTTATACAAGGAGGGGTCGTTTTTTTCGCCGATATTTTCGAAATTAATCCTCCTTTTTCTACTGAATAACAAGGAGGGGTCGTTTTTTTCGCCGATATTTTCGAAATTAATCCTCCTTTTTCTACTGAATAACCTTAATTTTAGCATTCGTCAGTTTCCGTTTGGCGATGGGCGCAACAGCAAATACTTCACGTTTTTTTGTTTTTTCACATTCTTTTCCTCCCTTGCCTACTACACCTTTTTTTTTTTTTGCTCAACGCACAACTCCAAACACCCGGGCAACGCCAGACACCCAGGCTAGTTATACTGAAAAGAGAGATACAACTTTACGCATATTCTTAGCCGCACACAAACGAATAAATTGCGCCACATATGAAAATATCTAAAAACAGGAAATCATATAGCATACATTATAACATTTTTGTAAGCAACAGTTGATTAAATTTGAAACCCATATTTTTATACATCCCACCCTATTTACAAAGTAATTTCTTCAAAGGAACCTGTTAGCTATTTAACTGCTAGATTCTACCTATATTGTTTGAAAGTCACGAGAGTTTGTTCAGCCGATTTTTCGAGTCAACAAATATCATGACGTAAAGAAATAAAAATATCCTAAACATTTTTTTAAGAAAAACACATAAGAGAATTTTGCCTTAATTAAAAGAAAAATGTCATTCTACGTAATCATGACATGTGAGTTACTTTATTATAATGGTTGTAATGAAATAATTGCCCCAGACAAAATATTACACTTACTATATTAATAAGGGAGTAGGCGATAACGTGGGTTAAAAATATGACAAATTTTATTAGCTACAAAGTGGCAGTTCATTTTGAGACACCCTATATATATATATATATATATATATATATATATATATATATATATATATATATATATATATATATATATATATATTGCAGGGTCCAAAATCTTATTATGCTATGTAAAAAATGACTACCTATCTTCGGAAGTTTGGAGCAATACACTGGCTAATCTATAGGAGAGCACCTTATAAGTAATCGTATTTTTGCTTTGAATTTTAGTGCCGATTTTTTTTAATCCTTAGGAAGTCGCACTCTCTCTACCATGTCAAAATTCTAGAAACAATATCTATTAAGAATCTAAGACCTTCTCTTTGCAAAAAAAAAAAAATCTCTTAGGGCTTTATCTAGTTTCTATTCAATAATTCCTTTCCCATTTTCCCCATGTTTTTTCGTCTCCATTTTATTGTTTCCCCTTTTTTGCTTTTTAAAACAATTATTAAGCTCGAGTTTAGTTCTGATGAGCGAGCTTCGAAACCGGTCAAGTGACGTAATTCATTTTTTTTTCATTTGACAATCCATATAAATAAAACAGAAGACGTATGTGTGTGTGTGTGTGTGTGTGTGTATAAATCTAACAGATAAATTATTAAACTACTGGTCACATAGCACTGAAATTATAAATAAAACAGAAGACGTATGCATGTGTGTGTGTGTGTGTGTGTGTGTGTGTGTGTGTGTGTGTGTGTGTGTGTAATAATCTAACAGATAAATTATAAAACTACTGGTCACATAGCACTGAAATTCTCAGGAAATAATATTCATGCACCAAGAGTGGGTTATAGCGAATATATCTTTGCTTACATGCATGTATATCGCATACACACTTCGGCAAATTTACATGTAAAATGTTCATTAAGCATTAGGTGACATTTGCTTTTTTTCTGCGCATGCGCGTACATTTGTTTTTTTTGTGTGTTTTCTCAGGATGGAACACTCGGTACTTCTTAATTTCAATTCTAACTAATGACATCAACTTATTTTTTTAATGGTTTTGTATTTAAAAAACACACACACACACACAGAAACAAAACCCCAAAAAACAAAATCGTGCGTACATTTTACTCGCGGTTTGAAATTTGTAAATATGAAAACAAACATATCTGTCTTTTTACGATCTCATTTTTACTTAATTTCATACATTTTTTACGACGGAGAAGTGGGGCATGACATGAATACGGACAATGCTGAAATAATAACGTTATTCTTAATATAGGGACGGGAAAGTATTATTTAGACTATTCTGTACTTTCACCTAACAATTTATTAAATATGATTATGTACTAATCACTAACTGCACTTTGAAATATTCATTTTTTGAGTACCATGAATTTAAAATAAAGTGCTTCTACCGTGTAGTATACCTATTTAAAAAATACAAACAATTTATAATGAAATGTATTTCGAAAACCTGCCTTGTCATTTTCCGGAAGTGACGTCATGTGTTGATGATAGAGGGGACAAGCACGATTATGTTGCTTTAAAAAGTACTCTGAAGGCCGCCAGTTATTACCAAACCTTCTTTTTTTAGGTGAGGTTGGGGTGTGATGAATTAGTGCCTGTTTATTCTCCCAAGCGTTTCCACCACTTTTTTCTGTTTATGGAGACAGGGGGAGTAGATGACTTCACGTCAGATAGATACTACACTTTGATCCAAGCCAAAAGGCCAATAAAGCCTTATATAGTTTTTTACCAGGCATTACCACCTTCTAAAAAATACAAAATAAAATATATTTTAAGATAATAGGGGTTAAAATTATGAAAAAATATTGTCGAAATTAGTAACATGTCCAAAAATTATGAAAAATTATGAAATGTGAGTTAATTGATTGGTATGTTTGCAATGAAATAATCGGCGTAGACAATATATCAAAGTTATTATTTTCGTTAGGAGTGGCCATAATATAGGTAAACATTATGACAAATTGTTGTCGAAATTAGTAACAATATGTTTGGGAAAGGAGGGTCGATAATGTTGATTACAATTATAAGTAATAGTGTCGAAATTAGTAACATATCCAGGAATTATGAAAATGATGAAATGTGATTAAATCGATTGATGTGTTTGTAAGAAAATAAACAACCCAGGCAATATAGCAAAGTTATTATTTTTGTAAGTGGGGTGACAATGCAGGTTGAAATTATAAAAAAAATGAGTGTCGAAATTAGTAACATATCCAAGAATTATGAAAAATGATGACATGTAAGTTTATTTATTGGTTTGTTTGAATTGAAAAATGATTGTCGAAATTAGTAACATATGTTAGAATGAAAAATGAAAAGTGAATGAACCGATTGTTGTGTTTGTAAGGAAATAAACAACCTAGAGAATACATCAAAGTATTTCTTCTCGTAAAGGGGGGATAAGGTGGGTTAAAATTATGAAAAATGATTGTCGAAATGAGCAACACATCCCAAGAATTATGAAAAATGATTAAATATGAGTTAATTAATAAATGTTTTTTTCAATGAAATCATCAAACAAAACAGTAGGTCAACGGTATTATTTTCGTAAGGACAGCAGACGATAATGTGGGTTACAAATATGAAAAATGATTGTCGAAATTAGTTACATATCCAAGAATTATTAAAAATAATCAAATGTGAGTTAATTGATAAGTGCGTTTGTAATGAAATAATAAACCCAGACAATGCATTGGAGTTATTATTTTCGTAAGCGGGTGGAGATAAGGTAAGTAAAAATGATGAATAAGGATTGTCAAAATTAGAAACATGTACCCATCCCGAAAAGATAAAATTATGTCATATCCATTCTGTAAATTACCTGTTCTAGGGAAGGTACAATTATTTCATACATGGGCAGTAGCCGTCCTAGGGTAGATAGATTATTCTTTTGCTCGAAATAGCAAATGATACATAGACATTTAAAAAAAATTCTCTCTCCAAAGAATAACAATTACATTCAAAATACACTTCAATTTTCTCATTGTTCATACGGTCCCGAGCAATGCCGGTTGGCCCCGCCAGTCTAGAATAAAAATGTTTTCGAACAGCTTTAAAATTAGCCTTTACATAGCCAATATATACATATATATATCTATCTACACTCTTATAAATTCGTTTTTTTTGTGTGTATAAATATTCATATAAAAAAAACTCTCTTTTCAATTTGTGTAAAAGGAAAATATAACTTTCTCGTATATGGGTTGTGGAAATGCATTCACTAGCAAAAGATCTAGCCTATTTGCATATTCTTTCAATACATTAATTTTAATTCATTCCGTATTAGTTTATTCGGTTTTCTTATGGGACGATTATGTTTAGTAACTACTAGCATTTAAGTCCAACGTTGCCCGGGTGTTTGGAGTTGTATGTTAAGCAAAATAAAAGTGGTAGTAGATAGGCAGGATCGAACCCGTACCGTGAGGGAAGAAAAGAACGGGAAAAAACGTGATGTTTTTGCTGTTACGACCACTCTCGAACCGGAAGTGACCTGGGTTTTTATTAAGACTAGCCAATCGAAAAGAGGGATGATTTTCGAAAATATCGGCGAAAAAAGCGACCGTCCCTGTAGAAAAATGCCCAGTTGAGGGTTAAGAAATTAATGTTTTTAGCCAATTTTTCGTGTTTATTTTGTCTAAAGGGCGTACTTCAAACGATATTTATCTTATGAAAATCCGTCGCCTCTGTAATAAGTTTTAGGCAGACATGCAAACATACACACATTTATATATTAATGCCTAAAATCTTCGACCCAAACCGATTAAAAATATTGCTCTATTTTTGAATACCATTTATGTAACATTTCAAATGCTAAGACCATAAATTGTCTCAGTAATTTGGTAGATACCGCAGAGGTCATTTTTTTTAAATTTGATCCTTATTATGATCACTTTAACATTTATTGTTTTGGGCTCAAATCAAGTTGTTAAGTTAGATCTATGTCCAAAGAACTTATATCTAAAATGTAAATTTTTTTATACCCAAAAGGTTCGGTAGAGTTTTCAAAGGTCAAATCTTAGATCTTAGACCATTTAACAACCAAATTTCCGGCTAAAACCAGATTTAAAAGATTTTCTCAAATCTCAGTAGCCTGTATATACATTTTCGCGTCTGTAGACTTAAAAGTGGCAGAGTTATTGCGTAGGTAAATGTACACAGACACACAGACACACACATTCTCTTTTATAGATATACTAGCTGTTTCACCCGGCTTTCGCGGGCCCTATATACTGTTCATAACTTTATGTGCATATGTATATATTAAAAAGTGTGAATATGTAAATAATGCGTTTCTGTATAACAGGCTTCCTTAACTTCCATAGAAAAAAGGCAGACAGATTCCCGTATTGTTTTGTCTGCTCAGAGCTCAACTTCCTGCGTCAGTTTTACACGACTATGACTTCTACTATATTTGGAGTATTTCACACAAAATAGTAATTTCTCAGAATAAGTGCGTGACTTACTGGTTCTAGGCAACTTTCATGTTGAGAAATTGACTGTCCGAATCGACACATTCAGCTTTTAGCTTATTCAAAGATTTCTTGGGTGTGAAGTCGATACATGTTGTTTCGTAATTCATAATCTATGTTTAAAACTTCTTCTGGCTGTGAATCAATTTTAAGTATTTGTCCAAATCTTCTTATCTTAGCAGCATCAACAAGCGTCCTCCAATACTCAATGCTTTTGGATCCTAGTCCTCAGCGGAAGCCATATTTATCAGCCAGATACCTGCAAAGACAGCAAGATAACTTGATTAAAGACCAACTTTATATTTACCACAAAATGCAAATTTGGTTATTTTCACAATACTGCACCATGCAAAAACATAAAAACCCTCTAACACACAAAAACACTACAATGTTCGAATATCCAGCAAGAATTTTTAGAAATGGGGCACCCTCCTAGATGTATTCTTAAACTAGCTTTTAGTACCTCCAGATAGTACCAGTTAGCCAGTTTGCCCATGGACTATATTGGTTATTTGGATAGTTTGGACTACGCTTCTTATCCTGAGTGTCATTTTCATATTGGTACAAACATTAAACGGGGACAGTACGTAAAAACAAGAATCACAAAATCCTATGGGACTTACACATACAATCAGATCAACCCATCCAAGGAAGGAGACCGGATGCCAAAATTAACAAGCACAAAATATTCTATCAAAATGAAGACGTTGTTTTTCATGCTGACCACTGGGGGAATATTAAAGAAAAGGAGAAACAGAGCAAATACACAAAGCTAGCCAAAGACATTAAAGGGATATGTATGATGAAGAAAATCAGGATAGTACTGTAATAATAATAATAATAATAATAAGATCACCAGCAAAAATTCCGCAAGAAATTTGAAAAAACGAATAGGCGAAATTGGAATCAAAGGCATGGCTGGAAAAATATGACGAATACCAATAATGAAAACAGCTGAAATATCAACTAAAACTTGAATGCGGAGAATAATACACATGAACCACATGTGTGAGCCATATAAACTGCTGCAGAGGAAAAACATGAAGGTGTTTTACATGGAACCAATAACATTGGAACTGCATATCTAACTCCCTTCTTACATCAACACTGCCCTCCACATAAATGAGTGAGACCAAATAGTCGAATAGCGTCCAGGAGAATGGAAAAACCGAGAGGAGAACACTGACTAGACATCCGCTGGACGAGGGAAAAAGAAATGGGGCCTTCTGGAGGCTTATTGCAACTTAAATTCCGTGGAGACTAATGAGCGCTCCCAGAGAGAAACCCATATTAAGCGGCTGTTGCGATAACGCAATGTCATTTGCAAATGTTATCGAAAGAGTTAGAGAGTACTGGAAGGCGGAGGAGACTTTTCGTTATTCAGGTTCCAGGAAACACATACAGTTTTCAAGGAGAGATCTTTGTGAAAGCTGCTCGTGAGCCAATAATAATAATAATAATAAAAATAATAATAATAATAATAATAATAATTCTGATTTCGCTTATGAACGTCTCTCTGGAAAGGGATGGGATTAATTTCCAGAGGAGTTCCCTTAATCCTAGCTTCAAACCAGGAGCTTCAAAGATCAAGGGTTTTCCTAAGGTTGTTGGTAGTACCTATAATTGAGAGGTTTGAAGGCCGCCTAAAACATCAGGAATTTGTAGTTTTTTCAATTGTCCTTCCGGACAACTACATACTACCCCTATTGCAATAATAATAATAATAATAATAATAATAATAATAATAATAATAATAATAATAATAATAATAATATCAAGAGACCAGACGATAAACCATATAATAACTGAATGCAGCAAACTGGTCCAAAAGGAATACAAGACCAGACACGAACAAGTGGGAAGGGTAGTACACTAGGAATTAAACAAACAAGTGAATCATGGATGAAGAGACAGGTGGTAAAAACATAAGTCGGTAACCGTACTTGAAAACGAGAATCACAAAATTCTCTGGGACATAGACATCCAAAGTTATAAACCCATCCAAGCAAGAAGACCAGCTGTAATAATTAATAAAAAAGAAAGGTTCGGGTAAATGGTAGAGTTTGCTATTCCAGCTGACCACAGGGTGAATCTTAAATAAAAGGCGGAATGGAGCAAGCACACAGAGATAGCCTAGAAACAATCCTGAAAAACTTTGTAAAAAGAATGTCAGAAATTGGAATTAAAGGAATGACTGGAAAAGTACAACGAATAAAATTAATGAAAACAGCTGCGATAGTAAAAAAACACTTGAATGTGTAACGTGCATCCAGGAGATAAGCGCCCGCCTGTTTGCGTGTTGTGTGGGTACGTGGGAGAGACGGATGAGGGGAAAAATACTTACCCCGAGACCAGCTCAGCGTTACCGACCAAAAATAGAAAAGAAAGACCAAGATGGCGGCCGCCGTCTTTTGTAAAGTATGATGTCTCGCAAAGTCACACGAATTCTCGGAATATGCAAATTTAGCCGGCCTAGAACGACGATAAAAGCGGGTGAGGGGAAAGACGTGGGCGAATGACGATTAAGTTGGCTGGGGAATCGTGTGGCTGTTGCTTCTTGTGCCGTTTTGAGGATATCTTACCGTGTTAAAGAGAGAGTCGGGCGCCATCTTGAATTTTTCCTTACATTTTTTCGTTACAAGCTATTTCGGCCATTTGGCCTCTAGGACTATGACCGAGTCGAAATTTGACTTAAAGCTCATACCCGAGTTTGACGGGTCCACGTCCATCGTCGACTGGGTTGAAAGGGTCGAGCTGACGTGCCACCTTTGTGAGGTGAAAAGGGTACACACTGTGATTCCCCTGAGATTGGCTGGGGGTGCCTTTAGTGTATATCAGCAACTCAGTGCTGCCGAAAAGGGAGATGTCACCGCAATTAAAGCTGCGCTGTACAAGGCATTTGCCATGGATCCTTGTACGGCCTATGAAAAATTTGCTTCCCGAAAACTTCTACCGGAGGAAAGCGTGGACGTTTTCTTCGCTGAGTTAAAGAAACTCGCAGTTCTGTTCGGTGGAGGGGTGTCGGAGCGGGCGCTCGCGTACGCGTTTGTGGCGGGCCTTCCCACTCGGGTGAAGCAGCTACTGAGAGCCTCAACCAGCGTTTCAACACCGACCATGGAACACTTGATGGAACGTGCTCGAGCCATCATCAAAGATGAGGAGGACCTGGGGGAACCAGTTGTGTTTGCGACAAAGACAGGCCAGATTGGCGCTCGGGAGATTTCGAATCAGAACCCTGCAAGCAATGGGAAATGTTTTCGCTGCGGCCGACGCGGACATTTTGCAACGAATTGCACCAACAGGGGGCGTGTGCGCTGTTTTAAGTGTGGCGGTTTGGGGCATCTAGCCCAAAACTGTGCGGGAAACGTATCAGGGGAGAGGACGTCAGCGCCGCCCTGCTCCCCGAGCAAAATTTGAACAAGGCGCAACCAGTAATGACCGTCTACGTAAAAAGGATACCCTGCTCAGCACTTCTCGACTCAGGCTGTTCGCATACTATAGTGAGCACCAGGCTGTGTCCAAGTTGGACTAAGAGGAAGATCAAAGTCACCACGATAGGAGGCGAGACCCAGACATGCTGTGGAGCTGGAACTGTCAAGATCTACACGGACACCAGTGCAGCCACTAAGATCAATGTGCTCGTGACCCAAGGAAATCTCCTGAGGTTTGACCTGTTGCTCGGATACGATGCCATCAAGGCGCTGGGGGGAGTCGCAATTCATCGGGATGGAAAGGTGCGATTCTTAGAGGTCCCAGTGTGTGCAGCGCTCCATATCGATCGGCCGGATTTTACAGTGGACTACGACTCGCGCAAGAGGGCCTGGATTGCATCTTGGAAGTGGACCGAGGGAATGACACCGACTAAACTCAAGAATGGGGTTGCAGAGTACCCTATACCCAGTGAGGCCCGAGCAGAATACGAAAGGGAACTAAAGGCGTGGATCCAAGATGGCTGGTTAATCCCCTACCCTGAGGACAAGCTTGGGCCTCCCAAGGGTCTAATACCCTTGATGGCAGTAGTCCAGCATAACAAGTCGAAAGTACGGCCCGTGCTAGACTATAGGGAGCTTAACAAGCATATTGAAGCCTACACTGCCGATGCTGACAGATGCGCCAGTAAGTTGAGGGAATCGCGTCAGAAAGGCACTAATGTCTCGATATTGGATTTGCGAAAAGCCTATTTACAGGTGCGAGTTGATGAGACGTTGTGGCCGTTACAGACAGTTTGGTTCCAGGGGCAGACGTACTGCCTTACACGCCTTGGCTTTGGCCTGGATATGGCACCACAGATCATGAAGACTATTGTCAACACAGTATTGTCCCAAGAAAAGCCCACGAGGGACTCAACGTCAGCTTACATTGATGACGTATACGTCAATGAAGATGTACAGTCTGCGTCGTGTGTCAAAGAAAAGTTGGCTCAGTTTGGTCTGGAATGCAAGAATCCCGAACGTTTAAGGGAAGGAGCACGTGTATTGGGATTGGATGTTTATGAAGAAGATGGCACCCTACAATGGAGGCGTGGCAGTGAAATTCCAAGCATCCCCAACCTCGTTACAAGGCGGACCGTTTTTTCTTGGTGTGGAAAACTTGTTGGTCACTTACCGGTCTGTGGCTGGCTCCACGCAGCTGTTGGTGTGATTAAACGCAGAGCAAATTTAACAACCACGGGTTGGGATGACATATCCGATGATGTCCTACTAACTCTGATGATTAAAGAGACACTGGAGAGAGTGAACAAGAAGGATCCTGCCTGTGGGCGGTGGTGTGTTAACGGAGACAACGTAGGTGGGTGGGTTGATGCCAGTTCTTTGGCGTTGGGAGTATCGCTGGAGCAAGGAGGAAACGTGTTCGAGGATGCATGTTGGCTGCGGCCCGTAACAGATTCTCAGCATATCAACCTGGCAGAGCTGGACGCTGTTGTAAAGGGGGTAAATCTGGCCCTGCAGTGGCAGTCTAAGAAGTTGACCTTGTACACAGATTCTCTCTGTGTCTACCACTGGGTGTCTTACACACTTTCAGGACGGACACGAATCCGTACCAAGGCAGCAAGTGAAATGTTAATACGGAGTAGGCTAGACACGCTAAAAAACCTGGTATCTGAGTATGGGCTATCACTGAGTGTCACTCTGGTGACATCACATTGTCATCGTGCTGACCAACTGACCCGTGTACCTCACAAATGGTATGAAACCGCGAAGATGGGAATGGAGATTACTGCTCGATCTTGTGCAGTTGCAATCGACCCATGTCAAATACAAAAAAAATTCATGCACAGAGCGGGCATCCGGGTATCAAGAGGACCCTTTATTTTGTGAGGCGTGCATACCCAGCAGTGACCAAGATGGATGTCAGACAGATCGTCAGAAATTGTGAGGCTTGCCAGTCTATTGATCCTGCACCAGAGCGATGGCAGAAGGGTCACTTGGAAGTTGAGAGTGTGTGGCAGCGTCTGGCCATGGATATTACCCATTACAGTGGCAAGCCCTTTCTAACTCTCATTGATTGCGGGCCTACGAGATTTGCGGCGTGGCGGCAGATGATAAGACAGGATTCAGCAAATGTTGTTCGCCACCTATCATCCATTTTTTTTTGAGCGAGGTGCACCGGAAGAGCTCCTGACTGACAATGATGCAGCGTTTTGTAGCCAGCAAGTTCGGCAGTTGTTAGATGAGTGGGGCGTCTGACTACGGTTGCGATGTGCGCATGTGCCGTCAGGAAATGGCATTGCTGAAAGAAGCCATCGCAGCATCAAGAGAATTGCTGCCAGGTAGCGATGTACTATTGCGGAAGCAACATATTGGTACAACATTACGCCAAAGGACGTGATGTCTCCTTCAACCGCACCTGCGAATGCTATTTACACGTACCGAGTCGGAGTGAAGGGAATCAACACTACGCAGCCAACCGGCAAGGGAACATATAACAGATATGAAGTGGGAGATCCAGTGTTGGTGCGGCCTCCAGGAAATCGGTGCACCGACAAGTTTAAGCGAGGACAAATATCTGGAGTGATTAGCCAGCAGTCTGTTTTGATCGATGGAACCGCACGACATGTGCGAGATCTTCGCCCAGCTACCGAGGTGCATCACACAACTACAGAAGAAAGCAGTGAAACGTCTAGCAATGAGCTGCCGATGCACGGATTCAGTGAGCCCCTTCCAGAGACTGATAGCGATACTTCATCTGATGAGGCGGAACCAGATCCAGAGCCCGAATCTGAAACAGTGAATGTACCTCTTCGCAGAAGCACACGTACTAAAAGGCCCCCCAGTGCTCTCTATGTGATCATCAGATAAGGGGGGAGTGTAACGTGCATCCAGGAGATAAGCGCCCGCGTGTTTGCGTGTTGTGTGGGTACGTGGGAGAGACAGATGAGGGGAAAAAGACTTACCTCGAGACCAACTCAGCGTTACCGACCAAAAATAGAAAAGAAAGACCAAGATGGCGGCCGCCGTCTTTTGTAAAGTATGATATCTCGCAAAGTCACACGAATTCTCGGAATATGCAAATTTAGCCGGCCTAGAACGACGATAAAAGCGGGTGAGGGGAAAGACGTGGGCGAGTGACGATTGAGTTGGCTGGGGAATCGTGTGGCTGTTGCTTCTTGTGCCGTGTTGAGGATATCTTACCGTGTTAAAGAGAGAGTCGGGCGCCATCTTGAAATTTTTCCTACACTTTTTCGTTACTTTTTTTGTTTTTTCGTTCGTTGGAGACTAACACACAGGAGCAACAAGCGCGAGTCAGACAAACTGATGCAAAGGCAAAATATGAAACACTGCATGGGCACAAGGAAAGAAGCCGCATATCAATAAGTTCTCTAACCACAACTCCACCCCAAGCCTCCCATTACCACATAACTGACCCCCCAAAAGACTGAAATCAAATAAGCAAGGAGAACCAATCAAGAGGGGAGGAAAGACCTAAGAACTGACAGGCCTCCGCCTGATTAAGTAGATAGAGAACTGGGACCTTGGGGAGGCTTATTGCCACTCAAATAACAGTGAAGAGGGTCCGTTCCTGCCAACGAGATATTAATGGCAAAGAGCTGGTGCGATAATGCAACTTTACTTGTCAATGTAATCGAAAGAATTGGAGAGTACAAGAAACCTATGGAGACTTGCTGTCAGCTTCCAGGGAACAGCATGGGCTGTTTTCAAGGAGAGATATTTAATGACATGTGTGAAAGCTCCTTGTGAGCCAATAATAATAATAATAATAATAATAATAATAATAATAATAATAATAATAACTAAGAAGATAAAAGCTGCACTCTAACTCTGTTCGCTATCCCCCCTCTATCCTCTCTCATGTCTCCCTTACTGCCCAACAAAACGATGATGAGAGCTCTAGGGGAACAAGACACTTATAAATACTTGGGCGTTCTGGAAGAAGACACCATCAAAGTAACATAAATGAAAGAGAGAATTGGAAAGAGATACTTTCGGAGAACAAGAACACTCATGGAAACTAAATTATATAGCAGAAACCTATTAAATGGTATAAATACACGGGCATCATCACTAGTATGATAATCAGACGAACAACCGTGTTAGTTCGATCAGAGACGAGGAGAACCATGACCATGCACAATGCAGTACACCCAATGGATGATGTTTAAGGGTTTTATGTGAAATGTTAGCACGGCGGAAGAGAACTAGTTTGTATAGAACACTGTGTGAAATACACAGAAACAAACTGCTAGAAAAATAATAATGTAGAACACTGAAAGGATAATTATGTCAGCGAAAGACACTGAAAAAATCAACAAAATTGAAAACAGAGATACAAAGGATAAGAGGAGAAAAGAAAAATGTGAAGAGAAAAAGCTACACGGAAGATTCATGGGGCCGACAAAAGATGAGAATAAAGAAAACACATGGACATGGGTGCGAAAATGACACGTAGGCCAGGAAACTGAATCCGTAATAACGGCAGCAGAAGCTAACTCAATAAGAACAAACTATATCAAGCAAAGATCGACAAAATGCAAGAAATAACAAATGCAGACTCTGTGGGCTAAGGGACGAAAGCATAGGCCATATAGTAAGTGAATGCAGCAAACTGGCACAAAGGGAATACTAGAGCAAGCACAACAATCTTGGGAGGGAAGTTAACTGGGGATTAAGCAAACAACTGCATCTCGCACGCACGGACAAATAATACAACCATAAGTCAGCAACAGCATTTGAAGACGAAATTTTCCTATGGGACATGACATGAAAACAGATAGACCCATCCAAGGAAGAAGATCGAATGTCATATTAATTTACAAGCAAGAAAAAGCTTGTCAAATTGTAGACGTTGTTGTTTCTGCTGGCCACAGGGTGAATACCCAAGAAAAGGCGAAACGGTGCAAATACACAGAGCTGGCTGGAGAGCTGAAAGACATATATATGATGACAAAACTCAGGATAATACCTGTACTATTAGGAACAATTATGAAAAACTTTGAAAAGTATGTGCGAAATTGAAATCAGAGGAATGGTTGGAATTATACAACGAACAACAATAATTAAATATTCGTGAAAACACTTAACCGCGGAGACTAATACACACCAAAATGTTTCAGAAGTGAACAATGAAGAAGTGTTACAGGAACCAAGAACATTGAAGCTGTATATCTATAAGTTCGCTATCCCTTCATCCTCTCTCATTGCCTCATCTCTACCTTCCAAAAGAGTGATGCTAGACTCATGAAGTTCAAGGAGAATGGAAATATTGATGAAAGAGCGCCGATCAATCCTCCGCTGAAGAAGTCTGAAAAGATCTGGGACCTAGAGAGAGGCTTATTGCGACTCAAATTCCAGTGGGGATTAATAGCCACTGTCAGTTAGAAATCAATCGTAAGCGGCTGTTGCCATAACAGAAATTCATTTGCAAATATTAATGAAAGAGGTGGAGAGTACTGGGAAGTCTAGGAGAGTGGCTGCCATTCAGCTTCCAGAGAACACCACAGTGTTGCGGTCATCGAAAATTTATTTGCAAAGATCACCTAAAGTTAAAAAAAAAAAAACACTGGAAATCTGGGTGAATATGCTGTCGCACAAACCCCAGCTTATTGCCAGGGAGCAATCTCTGAGAATAATTTCAACAACAACAACAACAACAACAACAACAACAACAACAACAACAACAATAATAATGATAATAATAATAATAATAATAATTAGAAGAAGAAAAAGGAGAAGAAAAAAAGAAGAACAACAACAAAATGAAGAAGAAAAAAAGAAGTATGCGCTGGAAACAAAGAAAAGAAGATGCTGATAGTTTATGTTCATTTGTTATGATCCGACTATCAGAATAAAATCGACAGTGCTAACAGCCGGGCACAAATTGTGATTATTAATAATAATAATAATAATAATAATAATAATAATAATAATAATAATAATAATAATAATAATAATAATGACAAAACCTGTGGCGGATAAGTGCGAATAGAATTGGGATCTTGGGAGGAGGGGACATATTGGCAGTAAAATTCAGACCAATAGCCGCTGCCAACGAGAAATCAATGGCAAGCCGCTGTTGCAATAATGTCAATTCATTTGCAAATCTTATCGAAAGAGGTGGAAAAACCTGGAAACCTGGGAAAACTTGTTTTCAAGGAGGGATTTTTGATAACCTATGTGAAAGCTCTTTGTGAGTCGAAAATAATAATAATAATAATAATAATAATAATAATAATAATAATAATAATAATAATAATACATGTTAAATAATAATAAATGTGAAATAAATCTACACAACAAAAATGTTTAAAAAGCATATAATGAGAAACAGATTAAAAAGAGGTGCATAGGCAGAAACAAGAGACGGAGACAATGAAGGACCATTAGAAGTGGATGAGGAAGGCAAAGAAGAAGATTTAAAAAAAAAAAGATGGCTAATGGGGAGGTAGACAGGAAGATAAAAATACGTAAATGATCGAATGACGATGAGATAATGTAGTAGTATTATGATAAAAGTGAGGAGAAGGAGTAGGACGATAGAAATACAGACAGTAGGCGAAAATAAATAAAGGAAACATGTATTAAATCTAGAAAAGGTAGTAGTAGTAGTTGTATATTATGTTTATTATGATCTAGACATTATTATTATTATTAGTAGTAGTAGCAGTAGTATTAGTAGTATTATGATCAAGATTATTATTATTATTATGATTATTATTATTATTATTATTATGATCTACATTATTATTACGATGATGAGTATTATTATTATATTTATTATTATTATGATGATGATAATTGTGATGATGATGCTGCTGCTGCTGCTGCTGCTGATGATGATGATGATGATGATGATGATGATGACGATGATGATGAAAAAGAAAAAACGAAAAAGATGATAATGACGACGGTCGCCCGACTGATCGAAGACGATGATGATGATGATGATGATGATGAGGAGGAGGAGGAGGAGGATGAGGAGGCGGAGGAGGAGAAGGAGGAATACGACGACGCTGATGATGATGTTTACGATGATGACGATGAAGATGATGACGATGATGACGATGATGACTGTGATGATGGCGACGAGGACGACGACGACGACGACGATGATGATGATGATGATGATGAGAAGAAAGACTAAGAAGAATAATAGAAGAAAAAGACGTAGAAAAACGAATAAAAAGAAGCAAAACGAAGAAAATGAAGAAGAAGATAAAGAAGAAGAAGAAGGAAAAGAAAATAATAAGAAGAAGTTGAAAAAAGAAAAAAAGAAGAAAAAGAAAAGAATGAGAAGAAGCAGAAAAAAGAAAAAAGAAGAAAAAGAAGAAGAAGAAAAGAAAAGAAGAAGTAGAAAAAAGAAAAAAGAAGAAGAAGAAGGAAAATAAAATAAATAGAAGAAGTAGAAAAAAGAAAAAAGAAGAAAACGAAGAAGAAGAAAAAGAAAAGAATAAGAAGTAGAAATAATAATAATAATAATAATAATAATAATAATAATAATAATAATAATAATAAGAAGAAGAAGAAGAAGAAGAAGAAGAAGAAGAAGAAGGAAAATGCTATTGTTGGCCAGAAGCATGCACGGCGGCTAAAGTGAATTTCTATCGAACATTGAAACTGTCACGGTCATTTATCTGTTTCCTTTAACAGTCGTACTAAAAGAATTATCCCCGGATAATAAAACTTCGAGGGAAAGAATCCATCTCACTGAAAGACTGGACACGTCGAGGTGAGGGAGCGAGGGATCCCGAGGAGGCGTTCTGGAACGAATGTCGTGGTCAGTTTAAAACCCTGATAGCCAGGGGACTAATAAAATAAGAAAGCGGACTGATTGTGATAAATGCATTACGATCACTGGTCGGACTCAAAAAATGGAGGTGCATATATAATTGATCTATGAGATGAGGAGGGAAGAATTAATAGTAGATCGCCATAACAAGTCGGTTCAGAGGTCAACTGGTAAATAGTGATTTATCTCCGCATCGATCACTACTACTTTAATAATAAATTTAAACATATCCGTAAAGTTGAAGTAAAAAATAATAATAATAATAATAATAATAATAATAATAATAATAATAATAATAATAATAATAATAATAATAATAACTCTAATAACTCTAAACATACCAAGACGTATCACCATCATGGTATATATTAGGAAGGAAAAGAAGAAAATAAAATAAAAACAAGTACAAAGGAACAGCTGTCCAATTTCCTGAAGATGAATAATTTATTTTTCACAAATTTGAAAAATAACGTTTTATCTATAATCTAAATCTCACCTGTCTGTTTAAATGTATGTATGTATATATGTATGCATGTATGTATGCCTAAAACTTTCGACAGAGGCGACAGCTTTTCACGAGATCCGTATCGTTTTGAAGCTCGATCCTTCGGACGACAAATATAAAAAAAATGTCTAAAATCTTAATTCCTTACCCTACACTGGGCACTTTTCTACAAGGAGGGCTCGCTTTCTTCGTCTATATTTTTGAAATCAATCCAGCCTTCCGATTGACTAGCCTTAATTTTAACCTTCGCCACTTCCAGTTTTGCGAGGGACACAACGGAAAAGACGTACGTTTCCTTTTTAGTTTTATTTCCACGTTCTTTTTCTTTTTCGCGTTACGGGTCTGAGCCTGCCTGCCTGCCTACTACCACTTCCTTTTTTTTTCTTTTGTTTGCTCAACACACCCTTCCAAACGCTCGGCCACGCCGGGCACTCAGGCTAGTTTATAAAATATATCAATATTTATTAAACACAATTTCACACTCGTCTTGTCTTTCAAATCGTTAAATCTTAATGCGCATATTATTTTGTATTATTTTAATTCTTCACATTAATTTCATCGTTACGATCTATAAAGATGTAACTGACAATCTTATATTCTTCTTGTCACTCCCAGGTTTGTTGATACCGAAATCGGAATATTTACGTTATGTTGAATGTAATCTCGTATTCAATACCCTGGGCTGACTTTCATTTGTTCGGCAAGAAAAAAAAAGTTAGTAGTAGTCCTATATTTTTACATGTTAATCACTGTTTACAAAGTCCCAAAAGCCAGTCAAGGATAAGAGATTATTGGTGTTGGGGGCGCATGAGACAACAACAATAGCGAGCGTAATAAAAGGAGAGAAGGGAAAACGTACAAAAATACGATGGGGAGAATGTGCCAGAAATGGAAAACAAGACGACAATAAAAGAGAGGGATATTAAAAAGTGGAAACAAGAAAACGAAGAGAGTAAAACGGAAAAGAAGACAAACACAATATATAATAAAAATAATGATACATGATAATAATAACAACAACAATAACAACAATAATAATGACAATAATAATAACAATAATAATAATAAAACAATAATGATAATAATAATAATGATAACAATAATAATGATAATACTAATAAAAACAATAATAATAATAATAACAATAATAACAATAATAATAGCAATAATAATAACAATAATAATAACAATAAAAATAATAAATAACAACAACAATAATACTAATAACAACAATATTAATAATAATAATAATAATAATAATAATAATAATAGTAATAATAATAATAATAATAATAATAATAATAATAATGATAATAATAATAATAGTCATAAAAAGAAGAAGAAGAAAAGACGAGAACAAATATATATCAAGATGATCACTAGTGGTAGAAATTACGCATAATTTCATTATTTAATAGAACAGCTCAAGAAGGGCATGTTTAGACGGGAACACAAACATGTACTAGTTAGCTTAGCAAGACGCCAGCAGCATAGAGTGCCACATGCGGTCAGTTCTAGGAAATACACTTCTTGCATGGAACTTGCGGTAACTTTTAGAGCTATAGAGCATAGGAAAATATTGATAAAGATTAAAGTTAGACGGGTGTATGTTGTGAATACTTGAGAGAGCGATGGAAAATTGCATTGCTATGATGACCGACCTCATGCGTTCATTAATTCAAGTTTTGTCCTTCCGTTACCGATTTTCGCATGCAAAGTCTCAATGAAAGCAACTCCCTTCAGTTACGTTCCTCAGAAACAGAGATACGTCAACAAATTGCTGGAAAACTCACACTGAAAGTGATAGTGATTATATAGAAAAATAAATTCTGGGGCATAAAAAATCGCTTGTTTTCAGGGTATCACAACCGTCTTTGTAGTTCTAGGACTTTTTTTGTTACGAAACTTTTGCCTTTACTTTTTGAATCACTCTCGTAATATATATATATATATATATATATATATATATATATATATATATATATATATATATATATATATATATATACACACGTGTCCTTGCCCCTACACTGTTCAGCTTGATGTTTTCTGCAATGCTATTTGACGCATACAGCAACCAGTCACCAGACATCAACATTAAATTCAGAACAGATTGAAAGCTGTTCAACCCAAGGAGATTGCAAGCAGTGATAAAGGTGAAGGAAGCAGTGCTGAGTGACTTTCTTTTTGCTGATGACTTTTTGCCAGCAACGAGCGAGAAATGCAAGACCAGATGAAAAAAATTCTCCGACGCCTGTAACAAATTCTGCCTCACAATTAGCACTAAGAAGAACGAAATTATGTTCCAACCTACTCCTAGAAATCTGTATCATGAGCCAAGTATCTCAGTCAAGGGACAGAAACTTCAAGCGGTTGAGACCTTCACCTATCTGGGTAGCACTCTATCTCGGACAGCAACAATCAATCTCGAAATCAACAACAGAATCGCCACGGCAAGCAACGCATTCGAGAGACTTAGAAGCAACGTCTGGAGAAGGAGAGGAATCAGCATTGACACCAAGCTGAAGGTTTACAGAACAGTTGTCCTCACCACATTGTTCTATGGCTCAGAAACCTGGTCTACCTACAAAAGGCACGAAAAAATCTGAGATGTCTCCGAAAGCCCTTCCATATCAGATGGCAAGACAAAGCCCCTGAAACAGAGGTCCTGAAAACTGTTAGTCTTCCCAACATAACTACTACCATTCAAAAGGCCCAACTGAGATGGGCAGGTCACGTCTCTCGCATGTCAGATGAAAGAATCCCAAAACAACTCCTGTTTAGCGAGCTGTGCCAAGGCAAGCGTTCAGTCGGATCACCAAGAAAACGCTTTAAGGACAACAAAGTCTCTCTCAAAGACTTCAACATCAGTACCGAGTCTTGGGAAGCGCTTGCATCAGGCAGACCTCACTGGCGTCGCCTCATCAAAAAAAGAGCTGAAACAGCTGAAGAGAGAAGAACCCTCAAAGCAGTACAGAAAAGTGCAACCCGCAAATCAAGAGTAACAAGCTCTACCCCACGACAACTGCTCACCACTGTCCAACTCGTGGGAGAGCGTTCCATGCCCGGATCGGCCTTACAAGTCACTTCCGGAAGCACAAAAGCAATACTTCTACTCACTGACGTCATGGTTATCTTCGATTTCGAAGGACGAACACGATATATATATATATATATATATATATATATATATATATATATATAAATATATATATATATATATATATATATATACACAATTTCTTGAGTGTGTTAGATTAAAAAAAACATCTTAATGCTCATGACCACATATAAAGTATAATCTAGGATTCTTATCTTATTATACCTTTTTTATTGCTCTTTCGCAGAGTGCTCTAGTTTAAAGCCGTTAAATTTTGAATGCAGCATTCAATATTAACAGTGCTTATAAAAAGTACACTTTTTATAATTCACAAATAAACGCTCGCCCTGCGTGTTCTACCCTATCGGACATTTTAACATTACACTTCGCTAACATTTGAGGGACAACGTTCCAAGCGGTACAACGAAAAACTATGGTTCGTAAAAGATAAGTTTTAAAAAGAAAATCCTGTATTTCCTGACGAAGATTTTGTTATGAATAAAAATATCGATTATAATTTTAATAAATATGTTTATTTCCAAAAAATAAATGTTCAGGTCGGTTTTCTCTTAAAATAGTAAATTTTTGAATATATATATATATATATATATATATATATATATATATATATATATATATATATATATGGATAAATATCAATACGATAGTATATAGATGTTTTATCTATATCAGCCAAATTCGCGGCGAAAGTCCGAGTAAAAGGCTTGCCCTATTCCCGAATACGCTACATGTAAAATTTCAAAATTTAGTCCAAAAATTGGCTGCGTAATTTGGTAGAGACCGCAGACGTAATTTAAAAAAAAATTAATTTAAGCGTTCACTTTTATTGTTTTGCGCTCAAATCATATTAAAAAGTTTCAGCTATGCCCAAGTACTCAACATCTAAAATTTCACATGTTTAGACTCAAAATTGACGGAGTATTTTCGTAGAGTTTTCAAAAGTTTAATCGCTGGCACAAAACTGCTTAAAAATATTTTCCATTTCTCAATACACTTATCTCAAATCTCGAGTCTTTAGACTGAAAATTGCTAGAGAAGTATTTTATGGAAATGCACACACACATACACACACACACACACACACACACACACATATATATATATATATATATATATATATATATATATATATATATATATATAGTACCTGAGAAAAGAAATTCCGCACTTGCAATTTTTGCAAAAACTGCCAATTGATACAAAATTTCGTGTAACTGTTTAAACACACTATACCTCATTGTATTCGCTTTATATTCCTCTATAATCTTTACTGTTTATATTTGATTTTTACTTGACATATTCTAGTGTTCACATACATTTAATAAAATAACTTCAAATTGAGGAGGAAAAAAGAAAGTCCGCAAGAAATTCGTTTAAAACAGCTTAAATAATCGTCCCTAAATCAGACATAAATATTCAACAACAGCCAACAAAGCATCTTTAATCAAAATCCCTGCTGTTCCAGGTTATACAACGTTACATTTAGTCCATATGCCACGACTTTCTCTCAGTGATCCTCAGGAGCTCACTAATCTCCGCCTTTTCTGGTTTATCCAATCGAGAAATCGGCCGCAGATTGAAATATGATGAGAAAACGATACGAAAAACTGTGCAAAAGCACCAAAACACCGGCAGTGTTCGCGATGCCCCTTAATCTGATCTTATTAGGGTTACTTCTAACATGGAAGAAAATGCTATCAAAATCCGCAGTCTAAGAAACAGATTTGGAACGGATCCCCGAATTCAACAACAGTGCAATCTTGTTAAACAGTACTCTCTTTCTTCTGTCAAGAATAGATTAAAGGAATTAAATATGCGAGAATATGTTGCAAGAAGCAAGCCAATGATTTCTGTAAATAACAAAAAGCGCCGTTTGGACTTCGTCAGATGCAAATAAGATCATAACTCTTCATATTGGTCAGAAGTGCTTTTTAGCGATGAAAGCATGTTCAATAGTCTAGGCAGTAATGGAAGGCAGTACGTCCATCGGAGGAAAGACGGGGAATTTAATCCTAGGTGCTTATTTTCAACGCTGCAAGGTGGTGGAGGTTCAGTTTTGGTGTGCGGCATTATTAGTACCAATGGTACAGGGCCTACTGTTCGCTTGCAAGGTCGAATTAATTCGACCAAGTAAATTATGTTGACTGAGAATTTCCTACCCTACAAGGGTCGGAATTTGGATGATAACCCTATCTTCATGCAGGATAATACTCAGATTAACACACCTGGCAATGTCAAGAGGTTCCTGGAAGAGCATGATATTCTCTGTTTGGATTGGCTTGCACAATCCCCAGACCTCAATCCTATCGAAAATGTATGGCATTACATCAAGCAACAGTTCCGAAGTGATAAATTTTCAAATTGGAAGAACATTGGAAACAAATTAAAGAAAATTGGGATGCCCTTCCCCCGAAGTATTGCTGCAGTCTAATTCAGGGGGTTCCTAAAATACTGCAGGCTGTCAAATTGCAGAAGAGGTATGCTACGAAATATTTACTAGTTCATTGTGTTCCTGTTGTATTTGTGTTGCATCAATGTCCTAAAGTTACATTTACACAACAATTTCCATTATGCGGACTTTCTTTTTGCCTCCTCAATTTGAAGATATTTAAAAAAATTTATGTGAACACTATAATATTTGAATTAAAAGTCAAATATGAACAGTAAAATTATAGAATAATAAAAGGCAAATCAGATGACGTATAGTTTGTTAACACAGTTACATTAAATTTAGCTTAAATTTGCAGTTTCTGAAAAAATTACAAGTGCGGACTTTATTTTTGCCGCCGGTTTACATAAACATACACACACATACATATGTATATATATATGTATATATATATATATATATGTATGTGTGTGTGTGTGTGTGTGAGTGTTTCAGTTAAGTCCCAACAACTCAATTAAAATTGAAATACGTGTCACGACCACATTGATTTTCATAAGATATTATGGTCTACAATGCTGGGAAAATTATGCGTATGTTTTGTGAATATGATTCCTTTGTTTTAAAAAGTGTAGGGTGATGGTATTTAAACCGCCATTAGCAGGGAGCTGTTAGGTGATCTTTATTGTCCTTGATTATTGATGATTTCGCATATTCTTTAGTTGTATTTATGATTGTATATCTTTCATTGATGGTGATTTTATTTTCCTTCTGATGAGTGCACTTTTTTATTTATTAGTTTAATTTTTTACAATAACAAGTAGGATTAGCAGGAATTACTGGGGATATTGCTACAAAACTCAGCATTTTCTTACCCGTCGCGGTTAACGACCTAATGCATAGAGAGTGAGTTGGTCGAAATGTGGTAAAACAACAACAACTTTGAAGATGCAGATAACAGTCAGCAAAAAAGGAAAAACGAAATAGAATACGCAAATTATGACACAACTTCTGAAAAAATAAAAACAAAATTATATATGATAATTTAAAGCACTGGAAAATATTTCAATAAATCAAAAAATATTTGGACTTGTTTACGTATATTCGTTATTTTTTTATTTTTTTTAGTTTAATCTTTACATGCTAGCGAAACACCTTATCAACGGACAACTCTTCCTGCTACTACGTAATAATTACATCTGTTATATAATTTCATTATTATCATCATCATTATTATTATTATTATTATTATTATTATTGTTGTTGTTGTTGTTGTTATTGTTCGTTGTTAGGAAGTCTTATTAAGAGGTATGTTGCGTTCTGTGTTCGTGTTATGAAGATATTCATATATATAAAATGTCCCTACTTAGAAGTGTTCAAGCTCTTTGAGTGAGGAGACAGTGTTGAGACAGTCTTAGTGTTCACATTGTAGATATGAGATGTATAGAAATTGTGTATGTGAAGACATTTTAAAACACAGGATATATAAGACATATAATGACAATTTCACTTACCCTTTTGGTAGAATTACAACACAAAGACGACATTTATAAAAACACATTACGCGTTTATTTCCATGAAATGGTCGGTGGTTTTCTTAGTCAGGAATTAAAAGTTTTACATTCTATGTTTCAAAGGTGACCGTTTCGCTTCCAGACATTCGACTGTCCATCTCTCGACTCCAGACTGTCGTCTCTCGTCCTCAGACTCTCTCTCTCTCTCTCTGTCTCTCTCTCTCAACAGAATTGACAAATGCACACTCCTTTTCTTAAACTATTTTATCTCTAAGCTAAACAATGGTTTGTTTTTACATTCCATTTTCATTTTAATTTTAAATAAATCTCTCTATTTTTATACTTACATGAAAAGGGGACATCCCTTATTATGTAACACATCAATGAAATCTCAAATACTTGAAAATGTAATTTAAAACATATTTGTCTTTTTACGTTTCTGTATTTTTGAGATGGGCATCTGCATTCGTATTATTTGGATTAATCAGACTACTGTTCACATCATGAGTGTCATTTCCACAACGTCCCGGGCAATGTAGCCTCCAAGTATCGACATTAGGACCCGTGGAGTCCACAAAGTGTCGTGGCGCAGTTGTTTGTACGATTTATATTCTCCTGAAGATTAAAGGTTCGATTCTCAGTGTGGTCGAGTGTAAAATTGAAATGCGAATTACTTGGGACCTTTGTCCAGTTATGGCAGACGGGACGAGCGCACAGTACGTCATGAAGTATATAAAGGGACACGTTCTAAAATCCCGTTGAATTTCTGAGTCCGACAGAAACCTTCCCAAATATACCTAAAGAAAGTCAGAGTTTACATCGAAACGTTGACAACAAAGATGAGAACAGTAGTCCAAACATCAAAATAATACGAATTCGTTTTTTTTTATCAGTTGTCTCTCGTCCTCCCTGAGCTTTCCCTTTTTATTTGATCTATCTTAGAATTTTAAATCGCTATTCGATTGTCTCTTTATATTTTTTCTTCTTTCCATACAACCGAATTGTTTTCGTTCTCAATCCCTTCATTTTTTTCGTTAATCTTTTTCCCTCTTACTAGTCCACACCTTCTCCTTTTCTCCTTATCTTCATCTTCAATTAGACGTGCCTAAGACTGATGTCCCCAAAGACATACCGGCTTTAGCGTGGCCTCAATCTCATCTTGTCTCCACTTCCCTAGCTTTATCATTCGCTCAGAACGTTTCGGTGCATCTGTTGGCTGGAAAATGATAGACAAACTCATTGAACGGACTAAGAAATACGTCCTAGCCACAAAGATGGCCGACAATGCGCAGAAGCACGCTTATATCAGTGAAGAGGGAGGACAGTATTGGATAGCGAAGTTAATCAGTTGTGAAACATGACACACTAACCGATGATTGACAGTTTTTAAGGGATCAAGGGTCTAGCCTTGTAAAACATTTACGGGTCCAGGGGCTGGGCATTTTTCAACGGAAAAGGTGTGCGTGCGTGCAACGGAAATGTGAAGACCGAACAGCATAACGGAACAAGCAAATATGCAACAAGAACAACACGGACAATTGGCACATTACACGAACCACGGATATGTTAGTTAAAAGGCAGCTCCGAACATGCAACGAACGAGTTTCTGTAAACTGACTGACATCTCTTATTTCCTTCGTGTAGTAACGGGTACGCGCCTGTGATATGCACATACTTAGAAACACGGGTTTATATACTCATTCATGCGTGCATACTAATGCACAAGTTAATCTGAACAAACAGATGAAACACATCTTTGTTTAATGATTTCAAATTTTGTCGTGGTAAATAAAAAGTACATTAATAGTCGATAGCTCGTAAACTAAAAAAAAACAGTTATAAGTTATATAAAACGCTTTAGAAACACACACTCTATCCATCTCGCCAAACTTGTTTTGTTTCATCTTTTTTTGTAATAATTTTTGTGTAATCAAGTAAAAGTACATAATAATAAACAGAAAATAAGCACAAAAAACAATTTATATTAAACGCATTAAAATCAAATTCCTGAATAAACTATACAGCTAAAACATTCATTACACATCCACGGTGTCTTCTTAATAATACATATGTAATGTCGGTCAATTACAGTAAACATACTTTGACAATAATTAGATAATGACTGTTGAGGAGAGATATTATAGTGTAAAAAGAGTGAAGTAAAACGGTTATAAACGTTCAAACCTCCTGAGTAATATAGAGAATATAATTTTAATGCGTTTGAAATAAATTACTAATATGATGGCTTAGTTTATTCATAGAATTTTAAAAACTTTTTAACTCTTTCTCACTCCTAAACGTAGCATGTTGCCACTTGCAACGTAAGAGGTTACTATGTACAATTATGTCTAACAGGGGCCTTTTGGGGTTTACTCTTACTTCAATTAAAATTATACATCGTATACAGTCAGGGGAGCAGGAAACAAAGAGTTAATTTAGCCGATGAGCACAGTCTAGTATCTGCTCTGATGCTGCGCTTCACCTTTTCTGGTGGTCAAAAAGGTGGAAACTTTAACTCTTAACCGCTGGTATCGCCTGACCAATTTACGAATAAGTAAGAAATATAAAAAGAAACAATGGCATGGTAGGTGCAGGATTGATCAGGTCCACTAATTCTTTATTTTTTAGTTATTTTGAAATCTGAAAAAATAATAAAAAAGGCAAATATTTGGAAGCTTACCTCTTCAGTTGGGTCTAGAAAGGTAATGTTCAATTGTCAAAAAAATGTTAATTGATTGCTTCTCACCGGGTTTTATATTCAACTTAGTTTGACGACATTTATAGGTGTTGAGTAATCTGTAAACCAATAACACATGTAAAATTTTCGCTGACAAATAGTATTGCTAAAAGCCAAACAATGTGTGCACGTGCGATGTTTGGCTGGCCGTCGAAAAAGCCCACTGTATTACATAAAACTATTTGTCGGCGACAATTTTCCATACAATATTCATTACCATAATACCGGAAAACCTAGAAACGTTGTATAATAATTAATAAATACCCTTCCGTATCTTTTTTTTAATTTTGCAGTTTTAGAATAACTCTAAATATAAAATGCGCAAATAGTTGAGAGCTAAACTCTTCCACATGTAAATATATATGAAGTGTGTCGGTATGAAACACCACCAATCTTCACGTAGTCTGTTTAATGGTAATAAAAATCCGATCGCAAAGGCTGTGTAATTCTTGTGTTGTTTTGACGAAAACTTCGATGACGAGGACGTCACCGACGACGACGTTGACGACGACAGATATGCTTATAGTGGATAACGCGTAAAAGGAAGCAGGCAGACGGGGTATCTAACTTTTGTTTAATGATTTTCTCTCTCTTGGGTCTTTCGGCCTTACATGCGTTAAATGAACTTGATACAGGACGAAATAATATGCCTCTTAATGACGCTATATTTTAATGTAAGTAAGCGTTCTTTTAGAAAGCGAAGAGGTGGATTCTGAAATATAAGAATTTCTAGATATCATACACGCTAAATGGCACATTTTAGCGATGGGATCTTTATTATTTATGAATAAAAAAATTGGAAAGATTATCTTACGTATGTATGAATCAGTTACGGTTGGTGTAATCACAGAATCTGGGGAACGTTTAGAATTCGTCCCGGTTACAACTGATAGCACTGATAAGACTAAATATTTAAAGAGCAATGTAGGGCTCCGTCCTTTATGGATGGTACGATTATAATGGTGTTGCTCATAGGATGCAATATAGAATTTTGTTATCACGACTAAATGTGTCTGAAATGGTGGTCGAAAGCTACATACAATAGTGTATTATAATCTAGATATATTGAATTTGTATGTGACATCTGCTGTTGCAAATCTAACATACTTTGGTCTAGAGGGGAATTGCTGCAGTCATTTTATTATATATGGAGTTAATTTTTGCATACCCGTCGTCTTAGAAATTATACTGCATTATATGTATTTACGCAGTTTTCATTTACCTTTAAATAATGAGATTTTAATTTTTAACAATTGTTTACTAATTCCCTTATATACCTCTGATTTTAAACTGGCATCTTTGAGCGATTTTCTCAACTTATCCAGCCGTTATTTGCAACCTTCTCCCACAAATCTTTTTTCTTACTAAACATCTCCTTCAATAGTCTCTGAGCCACTTTCTGTGCCACTTATTCCCTTTCGCCTGTTTGTCTAATAATTTTCTAGTATCTTCCCGCCCCATATAGTATTTTTACTATGCTTAACACTCGTTTTTTTCATTTTCTTTTTCCTTTATTTTTCTGCTTGCATTTTTAACTTCTGTAGTATATATTTCATATGACTCCTCTACCATTTCTTTAATTGTATATGCTTATAATGTTTCACCGACGGATTTTGATATTGGAATTCAACCTTGTCCATACGTCCGCTCGTCCGTTCGTTCACCAAATTCTCAATAACTACTCTTTATTTTTTTTTCTGACATTTTGCATGAAGCTACAACTACTCAGGCGGATTTTTGATAAGAATTCTGGTTTCGTCCCCAGGATAATGTAAGTAAGCGTTCTTTTAGAAAGCGTGGTCAAAGAAGTCAAAAAGGGTAAAAAATAGGACTTTTCGGGACATATAATCTTTTGGGATCATTAGATTTTGCTTAAAATTACCCAAAAGCAAGAATGACTGTACATCTGAAAACGGAATATTTGACACTAGAACAATTCTGGCGCTCGAGCCTCAGGGATTCTTTAGGTGAAAAACACAAATTTTTCTCCTAGAATTCATACTTGTGTTTAGATAGGGGTTTTAGGTAGTACCGAATTATAAAAAAATAAGGCATCTTTTGTAATTAAATTTTAGTCCCATGCTTTACGTCAGGCCAGTTGGTTAAATCGTCAAAGTACGTAATAGTTCTACGACTGATTATGGCTAACAGTATAAGAGAAGTACCTATTGTAGACTTTATTTTATAAATATTGATTATTTATTTGTAGATTGAACTTTAATATATATGATTGGTTTACAATGTAAGGTTACAAACTAACAAGCAGGCAACTCATTTTTGAAAGTTCTGTCTACACATAAAGATCTGCCTTTTATCTAACTATACCCTCGTGGAGAGGCAAGTAAATAAAACATGGCAATTCGAACTTATTTTACAATCCTAAATGACCATGTACTTATTCAGATTCATGTTTGTTACCTGTGAATGTTAGTTTAAATAATAAACTCTTATCAAGTGTTCTTGGACAGTCATGAAGATGTTACCATCATCTTGGTTTTCCCCTCCAATATTTTACGTTGTCCTACAAATAAAATCATATGATGGGCATCTCTTTATTAAAATTTCAACATTAACCCTTAATAGATTTTACACATTCTAACCTCAAATATTTGAATTAAAAAAGAACCCTAACACTTACTATCCATGACAGATAGTCCCAATGTAAGTGGCATTATTTTTTAAATGTTCATTCTATTTGTAGTGATTGGCTATTAAGTTCTTTATAATTTTTCATTTATTGTCATAGCCATTTTTATATCAAGTCTGTATTGCATTTCATCATCTTACTTTCACTTAAAATGCTCTTAGATCATTTAGAGTTTTATTGGAAAGTGTCTTTCCTGATCTGACATAAGAAATAGAAAGATACAAAACCGTGTAAAGTACGCTGCCGTTTATTTTACTTGCCGCAGTGCCAGTGGAAGCGACGACAAGAGAAGTTGGATGCTCCATATGCTTGGGAGAAGAGTTTGCTTGAGATAATCAGCTATAAAGTACACCACATGATTCCTTCTAGTTCCATCAAAAAAGAAAAAAGAATAAACAAAAAAAATCATGAAAAAGTCATCAGCCGAGGGAACACATAGTTTTTGGCTTGTTTATCTAAATTGAACTGTTACATTTTTTTTTGTTTGAGTGCTGTTTTTTTCTGTAGAAAGCAACACTCTATTTAGTCGCCTGAGGAGAAATTATGGTTGGAACTGATCATTTGTCCGAAATATTATCATTTTCAGTGTCACGATCATGAAAATTTATTCATATCAACAAAAAAAAATAGCGTGCTATTCTTTTATTGAACACTTTAATAATAAGCTCATTTCATCCATTAGTCATCCCACTTGTATACCTTTAACCTAGTATATATGTATATATATATATATATATATATATATATATATATATATATATATATATATATATATATATACGAGTCCGAATAAATCAATTAATCTAAATTATTTTAATCATCGATCCTAATCTCCAAAAACAATTCGAAACTATTGATAATGTTTAAGACATATGTCCTCAAACTATATTTAATTACACATACACACACACACATAAGCGATGGTCTTTGTGTAAACAAATCGAGCATAGGTATTTAGGACGATGTCAAAACATCGTTAAACTCAGGACTCATGACTCACACAGCAACCGCCGATAGCGCAGTGGTTAGGAGCATTGACTGTCGTACAGACAGTCGGGATTCAATCCTGGCTTGAGGTAATTGTATGTCTTGCCGCACTGATGAGCTGTGAAACAGCGAAACAGTACTGTACGTGGATTACTATATATATATATATATATATATATATATATATATATATATATATATATATATATATATATGTGTGTATATATACATGTATATACATATATATATATGTATATATACACACATACACATATATATATATATATATATATATATATATATATATATATATATATATATATATATATATATATATATATATATATATACAGGAAAGTTTACAATGCTCAATTGATAGAAATTGGAAGATTAAAGCTTGCAATGAGTCGCTTCGGTTTCCAGTCCTGGTCTACGGTGCATTTTCGGGAAATGTGTTATTTACTTTTGCTGCAATATACTCAATTTCTAAATATAGTTGAATGTCGGAATATTAATGAAGAATTCATAATCGACGCTGTGTTTACTTTTGGTAGCCTCGTAATCCTCATTATCTTTATTCTAGCTTTTCGTAAGTGCATGGGCGATGCCTCTAAGAAAGGCGGGATAATTGCTGATTTCAGCGCAAACTTTATCAAACATTCCCCGTCGCAATATTTGATACTAAAGTAACATAGCCTTAAGCTAGATTGCATCATATCTCGTCATATGCGATTTTCATTAAAATTTGGGAGAAATTAATCAATGTATTTATTACGTTTTTGAAAAATGTGCTCGGCAGAAAATTGTGAGTTAGAGAATAATAAATCTATTTTCATATACGATGTAAATATTTATCTATTAATATGATAGCGTGTCTTATTTTCTATGTCACGCTTACATCCTTTTTCTTCAGAATGACAGTCCTTTAATCGTAACTAGACTGGGTGGTCGGCGTTGCCCGGGTGTTGGAGGTGTGGTTTGAGCAAATAAAACAAGAAGAAAAAAGTGGGGTAAGAGGCAAGCAGGATCGAACCCGAACCGCGGATGAGGAAAACAACTTGAGAAAAAAATTGACGACTTTGCGTTGCGTCCATCAAACCATACCAATCTCGTGAAAATCCATCGTTTATGTCGAAAGTTTTAGGCATACATTCATGCACACATACATATATACATATACACATTGATAAATACATACATACATACATACATGCATACATGCATACATATGTAAATTTAACCAATAGATGAGATTTATATTAAAGAAGATGACTGCCCATTTCTTATAATAAATAGGCTCGAAAGTATTTTTTCAAATAATTTGACCAAGAAGTTTTCCCAGGTTTAAGTTTCGGTTTCGATTGTAACTGAAAGTTCGCAAGTTATATATATATATATATATATATATATATATGAACACAACTCATATGGATATATATTTTTTTTTAAATGGCAACCTTATAATATATAAGAGTCTATAGTATGTTGACTTTATATGAATATATAAAAATGTGCATAAATAAAAATATCATATGTAAACATATTTCATTACCGGACTAGGTTGGGCTTCCTTGCTAGCTTAGATGAATACTTTTGCAGTTTTTACAAAAGAGCTACAATTATAGCAGAGCGTCTCTAGTTATGCTGAACATACATGGAATGTCAACATCAATATATTACATACGAAATAGTACGCTGTGGAATTTCCACAGGTCCTGCTAGTCAAATAATATTACCATAAATTAACCGAGGACTTTCTTCAGGCCGCATCAATGAATACTTTGACTTCACATTATTTGTTTATTTTCCGTTTTTTTTTTCGCTTACGCACTAGGAGCAGCGTAAATTCTTAACGGTACACTTCCATCCTTTGACATTTCCGTCCGAGCACCAGAGTCTACAATCAAGAATATATCAGATCCAAAAAAAGGTCCGGCTTTCATAATAGCAGCGTCTAAAGTAGAATCTAAACCCATTAGATACAACTTTTGTAGTACTAGACCATCTTTAGCTAATCGTCAGGAAATCAGCGTTCTATCACGTACGCGGCCAAAATATGCGAATATAGTGTTTCTTTTAAGGGGTTGGTGTTGTTGAAAAGAGCTTTATCATAACCCACCCCGTTCTCGACCTATACTAACGCGCACATGCACTCTAGCCTACACAACCCCAAACAAAACGGACACTGTCTGTCCAGAGTGTACCAATCGACTATCTCCCTGACCACTTTCCCTGGAATGCGTAGTCTACTGTCGATTTTTAAGATTGCCACTTTCTTAATGCTGTTGGAAGAATGATTTCCTTGTCTTAAACTATAGCGATACTTTGCGCGAGGAAAGGTTTCACTTATTTACACGGTTCAGTATTTCAACAGTGTGCAATTTTAAGAATCAAATATTTATTACGAAACACATTCTGGTCTATTTCTCTAACTCTAACCAAGCCATTAATATATATATATATATATATATATATATATATATATATATATAAATATATATATATATATAGAGAGAGAGAGAGAGAGACAGACAGACAGATAGACAGACAGACAGATATATATATATATATATATATATATATATATATATATATATATATATATATATTGATGTTGTCATTGTTCAAAGTAAGGTAACCAGGGAAGTATAACGAAGTTAATACAAGAGTGCTCAATATCCGAGTAGAGCAAAGTATATTTTGTATTTGTTTTCCATAAGCGGTACAATATTGATACACAGCCATAAGCATGTTTCTGTCAGATACTTTGTAGAAACTAGCGATCTCTTCAAGCGCTGCAACATTTGCTTTCGTATAGGCAATACCGCCTGTAGAGTTCTCTATTTTCTAAAAAGTCGCTGACGGGAACATGCTCATGACTGTGTGGCAATATATTCCCGCCTATGTAAAAACAGATATATAAATTTATATATATATATATGTATGGGTATGTGTGTGTGCGCGCGTGTGCGTGCGTGTTCGTGTGGCTATACATGTGTATATATAGAAATATATATATACAGGGTGGACCGATAAAAGTGTCACCTTAAGTAAAACATCGCTACAGCTTGATTCAAAACAATGATGAAGAATCAATTCATGTAACTTGATTATGTAGTAGAGCTGACATATATTCAATGTAGCCGGTTTCCGCCTAAATTACCACCTCAATATTGGTCCATAATTGAGAGATCCCTTTTCCACAAGCGCGCAACGTGAGCTCGGCGAATACACGGTGGATGCTCGCGATCAGGATGGCTTTGAGGTTTAGTGTTCTGAGAGGCCATGTTGATGACATATGACCACACGAAGGAGTTCAGCAGGTTCAGATCAGATGAGCAGGGAGGGGTCAGTGAGAGATGCGTACAACACCGTAACACTTCATATAAAGTCAAACCTGGCCTCTTTGAAAGCGAGACCCGACGACGAATACTACCGCCACATAAAATGTGAGCCAGCGGCCACCTGAGTGGACAAGCAGATCAACACATTCATCCTCACATTCAGGTACACTTTGATGTTGAATTTCAAGCCGACTTCGAAGACGTGAGGTGGTATGGTGTGGTATTCACTAAAAACTACACCAAAATCCATAACTGTAGACGGAAACTTTGTTTTCATGAGCATGCGCACGACTCTGTTGTTCGTGGCAATCCAGCTGTGCATTTAAGCGGTAATGAAAATGGTCCTGTTGCCATAACTTGGATCGGTAGAGACCATGAGTTGTACATCAGCGCATCTCTGATCTAGCTCGTTGAATTTGCGACACTTTTAGACATGATTAAAAGGACCTTAATGTTATTGGGATTTGTACACAACTAGCCAACTAGTATGGAAGCATGTCGTCTTTTCTAGGGCGACAACCTATAAATATACCTACTGACAGTTCTTTATATCAAGTTGCGTCATGATATATCGTATACAAGTTCATATATATATATATATATATATATATATATATATTAAATTGCAATTCAATGAATTTCAAAAACCTCTCATTGAAATGAAATGAAGTGGTTGAGATTCATATCAAAGAATTTTTATTATTCTAAGCAAGACAAAGAATGTTTTAGAAAATTAATTTCTTTAACATTAAGCGTTTCGATGTCTACCATCTCATCAGAGGAGAGAAAATATTAGCAAATTGTTATAAAGGTATGCACCCTATTTGCTAAAGTCAGTGAGACATGGAAATTCAAAGTGAAAATAATACATTTATCAGAAGTCCTGTAGCAGGAGGATTTGTAGAAAAAGGATATGAATTTTTTTTTTTTTTTAGATCCAGCTCGCTTGGATTTTACCAACCAAGCTGGATCTAAAAAAAAAATCATATCCTTTTTCTACAAATCCTCCTGCTACAGGACTTCTGATAAATGTGTTATTTTCACTTTGACTTTCCATGTCTCACTGACTTTAGCAAATAGGGTGCATACCTTTATAACTATTTGCTAATATTTTCTCTCCTCTGATGAGATGGTAGACATCGAAATCCTATAGGTTAAGGAGATTAATTTTCTAAAGCATTCTTTGTCTTGCTTAGAATAATAAAAATTATTTGATATGAAACTCAACCACTTCATTTCATTGCAGAGTTTTTTGAAATTCATTGAATTACAATTTAATTCATTTGCTCTGTCTTGCATATCGAGCAATTCTTGTTTAGATGGGATAACTTATAGAATATTACTCCCAGTAATATTTTGTAAACCTACAATCTCACGTTTCCATAACAACTGATTGTTAAATAAAAAACTATTCTGAATATATATATATATATGTGTGTGTGTGTGTGTATGTACTTTTTAATCGTATGTTTTTGCCGTATCTGCGTCTATGATGATAGATGTGGTAAGTATTTTACTGTCAGTTGAAACCCGGACTGCTATATCACAATCTAACATCTCGCCAGTACGTTATTTTCGGTACAACAGACGTATAATTAAGCGCGGATGCAAATGCATGCAAAATAATTTCACCCGTATGGAAAATGAAAGAATATATACTGGCGATCAAATTAGAGACGTGGATGACGAACCAGAAAAAAAAATACAGACAATTACCAACGGTTTATTTCGTCCGTAGAAATCGCCATTTATTTTTAATAAAATGGGAATCGCCTGCGGCTATTGAACATTGTTCTATTTGGAAGAGATTTAAAACCGTGATCACAGTTACTGCAAGCTGGCACCATTACCTGTAAAGTTTCGAAATCTTGCCAGGAATGATGGACATTTGTCACGCATAAATTCGTGGGCATTATTTTTGTATGCAAGTCAATCATATAAGATATATAAAAAAAAAGAACTTCCTTTAGATATCAGATTCGTATACATCCCAGTGTTATTGCTGCAATATTAGGGGCTCTAAAGTACAATAAAGTTGCAGCCTTATTAAGCGCATACAAATATTGATATGAAAAACAATATGTTTACTGTATTGCATATGATGATATGTTTGAAATCCGAATATTTCTTTATATTTTTATTATCTTTTTTTACGTAGGGGTTACAATTTATCAAGACCCGGAGGCCACTTGCGGATAGGGGTTATTGAGTGTACAGTAATTTATGGGATACTAGCCTAGTAATCGTTAGTAGTGAAAATTTGTTAAATTGGATTACGTAAGGGGACGGTTCATCAAGAATTTGTTTACGTTGAACTTGAACCCTAACGAATTGAAGTCGGACGTACAGTTCTTAAAAAAGCGCTTTGGTTATGGGATCTATATTTAGGTTAAGGCACAGATAAACAGTGGGGGAACTTATTGACAGTAGTTTCAGCTAGACAAGTATTTCTCGTGAATGTTTTCCAAAAGGGCATCATGGATTGGAGCTCCGACGAACAGGTGCCATGAAAATAATGATAACACAGATACAGGTTCACAACGTCTCTTCTGTAGGAAAGAGGGTGCAGCAAAAAGAAAAAGGCACCCTCACTAGGCTACGAAGTCTTTTTTTTAAACTTTGTCTAGGCAGGATAAGTCCTTGCTAGCAGCTCCCGCCTAGATGTATCAACAGTACTCCATCCTTGGTCGTACCCGGCTTTTATGTAGATAGAGATTTGCATTAGCAGTTAGATGTCTAAAGAAGCGGTAGAAGGATCATACTATTTTTCCAGCGACCTGGCTAACTGATTAGATGTTAGTGTTCTATCCCTGATCGGGAGTACATATCAAACCCAGAAGCTAGTAAAAATATGGAGCCTCTCCAAGACGGCAGCCATTAATTTCAATTGATATCAGATGGGGGTAAGCCCATTTATGATATAAAGATAGAAGCTTTGTTTAGATGCAGTAAAATTAACAAGCGACCTTTTTCTCCATTCTACCACGTGCTCAAGTTTAGAGTGGAGAAGATCAGAGAGAGAGAGAGAGAGAGAGAGAGAGAGAGAGAGAGAAAGAGAGAGAGCTTTGTCATTTCCTTTTTTATTCTTAATGTAATGTATATATTTTATACAGGGTGCGGCAGAAATATCTTCCACATTTTGCCTGCGATATTCCCAGTCGTGCTCGTGCAGTTTGTTACCAATTATCAATTTTTACGGATAGAAATTGCATATTAGTATATAGAATTTTTCTGACCTTTACCTCAGACAATCTCACAAAATGTCTCCTAACCCGAATACCGTCTTGCGCCCGAGCGTTTTGAGGCCTTCCAAAAGGTGAATTTGTAGCTCTGAAATTTGCAACTTAAAGTTGCATTGATTTTCTATCTGGAACAGCGTCATGCCGTCCTTACTTTTAATGCACTCGGAAAGCTCTCTCTGTTCCAGTTACAGATTCACCAAGAGGTTACTTAAAAAACGGCAAGATATTAGCTAAAAGTAAACATTATTGGCACTTGCATAAGTACATTAGCAATATGGACAGGAAACTTTCAAATGTGGGAGGTATTTCTACGTCATGCAGTATTATGTGGATGCCATATTTGTCAGCATTTCTATAACTATAAGTAGTAAGAGAACCGCTACAAAAGTAAACCCACCTTTTGTAAATACAAAACTGAAACGTTAAAAGGGTCCGACAACGGAAGTTTTACTGTTAAAACGGTGATATTTTGTGTTCCAAAATTTAATTTTCCTTATACCAACATAATTCTAAATGCGGTTTTACCACCCATTTTGATGTCTCGTACTAAAGATCTAGAGCGGATTTTGTTACTCACGTATTCGCAACTACTCTGAACTCGACGAACACATCTCCTAACTACGCTGACGTCAACTGCCTCATCTTCGTAAACGGTCAATAGGCACCGTAATTTTTGGATCAGTTGACTATTTTTCTCCGTGGAAAAATTCAATGGCGAATATCTACTTCTAAAGCTCGTCAATGACAGGGTTGTTTTTCAGAGTCTCATACCGAAAATATCTCTACGAGAGAGATGAAACCTTCCGATCAGGAATGCATAAGTTTAGTTATCACACCAATACAATTTGCAATGGCGACTGAACAATTTCTGCACATTGCAAAATAGGAGGCATTACTCTTGAAATGTCCTTAATAGCCTTATGCCATATGACGGACTACGTACAACGATAGTGTTCGCTGTTTAATCTAAGTGAATTCGGTAAATGTTTTAATTTTATGCAGAAGATATCATCGTTAGTATAAATATAACGGTACGAGTGCAGTGTAAAAATGAAACCTTTTTTTTTTAATGTTTGAATGTTTTTTTTTATATATTATTAAGAGATGAGGGAGCGGAACTTGTAGCTCTAAATTTTGCAACCAATAGCTGCATTGATTTTCTATCTGGGGCAGCGTCACGTTGGCCTAATTAATATAACTTATATTATATTTTAAACTTTCAGCAATATATTACTAATGAACTTATACAAGTCCCATTAATGTTTCCATTTAGCTAATATCTTGTCATGTTTTAGATGACCTCATGAGAAAAAGATACAAGGGATAGACAATTATTAGTAAATGTAGTATTTAATTTCGGTAGATCAAAAATGAGTAAATATTTGTTAATATAGTGATTGACTGATTGAAAAATCATTGTTCAACTGTGCCGCCATTTGCAATTCAGTTGCGAGTAACCTTTTTATTACTAACTTATTCAGTCTTTCTCCCGCTATCTTTCTTTTACTCAACGTTAATCCTAGAGTCGTTCTGTCTGCCTCTATCTCCTTTATGTCTTCTCCGCTCCCTCAATCACGCTCCGTTTATCAATTTATTAAAAAAATGAATCAAATAAAGGATTAAAGCAATTTATTAAAAAAAGGTGGGTACATTACTATAATTTCCCCGTAGTGAGAGCATAATGTTTAGAAAGCAGGACAAATAGAAATAAAGTGTGATATATGAAGGGCATTTCAAAAGTAATGCTCTCTATTGTATATTCCACACGAATGGATCAGAAGGGATTGAAAATTGCATGTTTATGCTCTTTCAAGATCTAAAAGTTTAATCTCTTTTGCAGATATTGACGGTGTCGGACTCTTAAGAAAGTAACCCCTGCCATGGACGTGCGTCAGACGTAGAGATGCGTCATTGAATTCCTGGCAAACTCTATCGGCAGTGGTGGTGACTATGTAGAAAAATAAATCGTCGTTCATTGTAAGGGCATTACTCTCATCGGGTTTGTATTACTGTACACATAGATTCGAAAAAGTTGTGAAAAAACAAATATATAACAAATGAATGTCATCAAAGGCAAGATAAGTTACTTTTCTACCTAACTGGATATATTTTTCGTGTTTTTATTCAATGTAACATGTTTATTCAGCTCGAAAAACATGCAGTGTTTACAGATGTATTGGAAAATTCCAGATGGACCCTCACTCACTCTTTAACACGGTATGTTTTGGAAAAGGTGTTATAAATAAAAAAAAAACTAGACAAAATGCTATGAAAAACCCGCAGAATATATGTCAACCTATGTCACAGTAACATATATTGAATGAGTTTTAACAGTATTTTATCCAGTTTTTTATTTATAACACCTTTCCCCAAACTTACCGTGTTAAAGAGAGAGTAAGAAGCAATCTTGAATTTTCCAATACATCGGTAAACACTGTATTGTTTTCGAGCTAAATAAACATGTTACATTGAATAAAAACACGAAAATATATCCAGTTAGGTAGAAAAGTATCTTGCCTTTGATAATATTTATTTGTTATATATTTGTTTTTTGACAACTTTTTCAAATCTATGTATACAGTAATACAAACCCCTCTCGTCTTTATAGAACTTCAACGTTTTGAGTCGAAACGAATTGATACTTTACAATGGGAAGTACCCTCCTTTATAACGAGAAGGGACAGAAGATTTTCAGTTTTTCTTTTCTAATTATTTTATGTTATTTACCCGAAAAACACAAATTTTCCTGATTCAAACCTTTTTATTGCTAGATAAATATGTTACTCAACATCTAAAAATGTTATACTAGATCCACTTTTAATCGTAGAGTATAGCTTAGTATATATTTTGCGTTACTGTATACAAAATCTTCTAAAGCAAATTAATTTACAATTGAAAATAATGGATCCGATAGGCGTTATGATAGCCCTCGATGGTATCAATTACAAAAAGAATCTCTCCCGCCCCTTAAACTTTCATTTGTCTCTGGTGTCTATCGAGGAAAAACAGTGTTTCTGCGTGTAAGAGGCGCGAATTCTCGCCAATAATCTTTGAGGCAACATACCATTTAGCTGACATGGAGACCAATGTTTTATGACAGTGCTGTAAAATTGTCGAGAATTGGCCGAAAAGGTGAGGGCGTTAAAAGAAAATTGGCTGGTTCATGGGTGCTGATGGTGGTGACGGCAGTTTTAACACAGGTTTTGATTGACTGGAGCTGGCAGGAGAGGGCCGGGAATTGCCAGGTTTTAAGACAATGACCATCAGGTTTTGTGGCAAAATACAGAGGCTGTTTCCTTAAGCATTATCATGACAGCTGATAACACTATTAAGATGACTGACAGTCAGCATCTGTCCTTGATTTGATCCACACCTTTCAAATTTGAGTCTAGTATATATATATATATATATATATATATATATATATATATATATATATATATATATATATAACTGCTTCATTTATTCACATAAATTTAATATACGAAAGTATAGATTTATGCGTAAAATTTAAGTATTTACTTCAAAAGTGCTCAATACGTAGGTAGAGCTAATTAGTAATTTAGTAATTAGTAATTACTATATATATATATATATATATATATATATATATATATATATATATATATATATATATATATATATATATATATACTGTTTTAGCAAAAACCAAGACTTCAAAGAATGGGTTAATAGCAACAAAAAAGTGTATTTCATTGTTAGTTACAATTATTTCAAGACCATTTGGACAAATTCAAAAATATGGCGTTTGTCTTAATACAATTGTAACTAATAATGAAATACACTTTTTGTTGCTATCAACCCTGTCTTTGAAGTGTTTGCTAAAACAGTATATGAATGCTCAATTAGGAAACTGATAATTTTGTAGCTTACGTTTTAAGTCATCTCTTTTTTTTTGGGGGGTGCTTAAATATATAAACCTAGTATATTGTGCAATATACAAATTAGACTATATATATATATATATATATATATATATATATATACATGGTAATATTATTTAAGTTTTCTATCTATATCTATCTATCTATCTCTATCTATCTATATATATATATGTATGAATTTATTATACATATATATATATATATATATATATATATATATATATATTTTATAGGTGCTCAATAGAAAGCGTAAGGTTTGGGGATGTATGCCTCCTTCAAACACTGGACTGTTGTACACAAGTGAGCGGAGAATAAACTGCACTATTTATACTAACATTCTAAACCTGGTTTACCAAAACGTTTTTGCCTAAAATATTTTATAAAAAAATTCCAAGTGATGTAATCATACAATAAGACATACCCCATGTCATATGTGAACATTTCAATGAGTTGGTTTGAGGAAAAGGGGATTACAGTGATGAAGTGGCCCCCTCAATCCCTGGACAAAAATCCAGTTGAAACATTGAGCTCCAATCTGGGGAAAAGCGTAAGAATGCACAAATGTCTATAAATATAGGAACCAGAGTTTAAACTTACTCTAGAGTGGTAGAAAATAGTCTACTACCTGCACCAATTCAACTAATAATATGCAAAAACCAATAAAAGCTCTTCGAAATGAAAAAAGCAAAACATGTCATATATTGATTGTGGTTATAATAGATTTATTAATGCTTACTACACTACGCTTAAATTTGAAATATATTGTATCATTGTTTCGATCTTTCAGAAGTGTTCCAAATTTATATATATATATATATATATATATATACATATATATATAATTTAAAGGAGATTAGACTAATAGTCTAAAGAGCTCAGTGTATTTTAATGTAACAGTGAAATTACTAGTTTAATTAAAATACAGGAAATGCTCGTTGTAATTTAGATATATAATAAGCTCGATAGTTAAATGTCCTAGAGCTAATTCAATATTAAGTAATGTGATTTACAATTTAAAAATTAAAAAAAAAAAATTTTAATTTAAAAATCAAATTTTAATTAAATTAAATATCAGTTTCATAAGAAGGAACAACAACAAAGTCAATTATCTGTACGATCGTTTCGGAAATCCGTGCTTTTTATTTGTGGTATACATGAAGTTATGTAGAACAGTTATATATAGTTTTTTTGGTAAGCACGGTCTCCCCACATACAATAATGTTTCACTGTTACACAGCTCATCAGTGCGGTTAGACAGGCAACTACCTCAAACCAGGACTTAAACCCGACCGTCTGTACGTTAGTCAAGGCTCCTAACCATTTCGCTATCGGCGACTGCTGAGCGAGTAGTAGATTTAACGATGTTTTGACATCGTCTGAAATACCCCCGCTCGATGTGTTTACACAGAGAGCGTCGCTTATATGCTAATTGTAATTCGTGTGTCACTTCTCAATATGCTCAACTCAAGGCGAGGAGCATTATAGTCATCCACATATAGTAATGTTTCGCTGTTTCACAGCTCATCAGTGCGGCTAGACAGGCAACTACGTCATGCCAGGATTGAAACCGAGCGTCTGTACGGCAGTCAAGGCTCCTACCCATTTCGTTATCGGCGGCTGCTGAGCGAGTAGTGAATTTAACGATGTTTTGACATATATATATATATATATATATATACATGTATATATATGTACATATATATATATCTATATTAATATATATATATATAATTTTCAGAATGTGAGAGATTATATAATTATTTCAACAGGCAAATAACGTCGCAGCTCACAAGCGCCATTACAGCCAACAAACCGGAAGTCCGAGACTCGAGGGGTCGCTCTCATTTGGGCTCATCGGTAAGACATATTCTAACCCGGGATTCGGAACTCGAGTCTCAAACTGTGGCGCAATTCGACTATTGAACCGACCTACTATGTCTCGATGTGGTCATCCAGCCTAGCTATCGCTCAAGCTGATGTTTCAAAAGTAGGAATTTTATTCACAATAAGGAATATCTATTAACTAACACAAATCAGGCAACCTGCGGCACAATATATATATATATATATATATATATATATATATATATATATATATATATATATATCTGTGTGTGCGTGTGTGTGTGCGTGTGTGTGTATATATATTTGTGTGTATATATATATTGGGCTAAGTTATAAAAATACATATTACAATTAAGTTACAATTAACACAGAATGGCATGCATTTCTTTATCGTAAAGAGTTCTAAGATCTTATATACTATTTCATAATATGTATTTTTTTATACAGACATACATGCATACACATAAATATATACACACATGTATATATATACATATACATATGTGTGTGTGGGAGGGTGGATATGGTCACTTGACAGACAATTGATACCTATTATAAGGGGGCAATCCACATTCTTACCTCTCCCCTGTCGGTCTTGTATAATACCAGTGGTAAATGGAGCTTCGGGTAGAATGGAAACTGTGCCGGGATAAGTGTAGAGCACATCAACGTCTAGATTTCCGAAATGATTACCCAGGCTAAACGTTGCTTGACTAAGGGAATCTGACGAGAAACGACGTGTCAATTATTCCGCGATTAGGTATAGTTATAGTTGTAGTTATTGACACACAATGTTGTTTCACTGTAGCACTGTTAATCAGTGCGACTAAACCAGCGATGACCTCAAGCCAACATGTAAATGTGACCGTCTAGGCGAGAGCCAGTGCTTCTCACTGCTACGCTATTTTTCTGTCTATTATTAATCTCTACGTAGTCCAATTAATGATATTTCGTGAAAACATTGCTAATAAAATATATATTATATTTGAAAAATTGCTCTTAGGAAGCAGTACTTTTGGGGAATACTTTCAGTTTCGATTGAAAATGAGTCGTAGTCAAGTTACATTAGTTTAATGAAGCTTTGATTACATTTTCTAAAATAATTCAATAGATAAGTTAATCTTTATTCGATATTCTTAGTATGTTTATTGCTCTGTCCATTGAATTCTTTCTCGAAAGCTACACAGTCAATCACACTAAATTATTATACGTACTATTTTATTCAGAATGTGCAGTAAATTTAGTATCATGGCGCTCATTCGATACAGAGGAAGAGCTCAACAAGAATAGTCACCACAACGCATTTTTCTTTGCTCGGAAACTATGGTTTTATCTAGCTGTAAATATGCATTGCCATTTGCTATGAGATATTGTAGAGAACGAAGTATTATGATAGTTTGTGGATGCACAGTTATGAATTAATAAGGGTTAGAGTTTAATGCAAAAGTGAGCAGGAATTTAACCATATTTACCTATCAATTTTAACTATAGCAATCGTTCCAATCAAGGACTATAACATGGTTTAATTGGTTAAGCAGTGTGAATATTTACATCATGAACACACATTGTTCTCATGTTGCTTGTTATTTACGTAGCAAATACTAAATACAAACTTTCAGTGGGAATATTTGTTATTTTATAATTATAAGGAAAAATCAAGTGAGCAAACAGAGTTTGCAAAAACTGTTTATTAATGAAAACTAACACTGCACTTTTCCGCCTTACTGTTTATATAGATGAGAACTTGCGCCTTTGATAGATACTCTTCTGTTCAACGTCTAGGAGAGCTCAGCATCGCCGGAATTTATTAATCCGTTTATAGAACATAGTGAATATTTGCATTCAGATAATTAGTGATGAATGTGAATAAGTCTTGGCAGTTTTTATCATTGAAGTATAGACATTTGGTCGATTCTATTTGGTTGCCCATTTGTTTAAAATTCGATTTCGGGTGATCTTTGAGAAATTTCGATAACCGCTGTATGATCATAAATAGTATTGGTCATACTGCGTCAGTGTGCAGAGAAACACGTTTTTCTGTTTCTTAAGTTCGATGATGTTCTGAGTCTGGGCCAGAGTTTTTTTGTGTGTTTTTCCTTCTTTTCTTTCCCTAATTGAAAAATCGTTGCAAAGTTCGATGGTCTCGCTTCAGATTTATTACAATTTTGAATGTAGTCTCCTTCAACACAATGGACTATATATTCACAATATAGATCCGAACACAAGAAATACAATAAGAAAAACTGGAAAAAATAAAAAGAGATATAATAAAACAGATGCATTCTGTCCTCTTTATATATGTTTGCTTAAACACACACTATATATATATATATATATATATATATATATATATATATATATATATATATATATATATATATGGGGGTGTATTATAAATGTTTATTTTTTAAAATGTTGTTCATTTCAATGTATACCGTTTTCGTTTAACGGGTTGCGTTTAAAGGGTTGATAAAACCTATATCACGGTTAATTTCTAGTAAAACTCAATGTATTTTATAGGTGCAGAGCATATATAGTACTAAAAATTAGTTGGAATTTCAAAGACTTACATTTTTTCTTTTTAATAACCTTTGTTTATTTCATCATGGGTCTCTTAATTACGCTAATTTGCAGCTGCTGTGCGAGTTGTGAATTAACGATGTTTTGACATCGTCCGAAATACCTAAGCTCGATTTGTTTACACAAAGATCATTGCTTTATACACTAATGGTAATTCGTGTATCACTTCTCAATGTGCTCAACTTAAAATTGGGAGCATTATATATATATATATATATACATATATATATATATATATATATATATATATATATATATATATAATGCTCCCAATTTTAAGTTGAGCACATTGAGAAGTGATACACGAATTACCATTAGTGTATATATATATATATATATATATATATATATATATATATATACATATATATATATATATATGTATATATATATATGTATAGATAGATAGATAGATAGATAGTTTCTATTTCTTCTGATGAGTTAAGGGCATAATAGATTCAGTAATTGATAAAATTATTAATTGGTTGATTTTGCGCTACGAACCAGACACTGTCAGGAACTGTAAGGATCAATTGATATAAAGGAATAAAATATAAAATTGTCAACATAATGTATTCCGGAATTTATGCTCTCTCTCTCTCTGTCTCTCTCTCTCTCTCTCTGTCTCTCTCTCTCTGTCTCTCTCTCTCTCTCTGTCTTTCTATCTCTCTCTCTCTATATATATATATATTGAATGATTGAATCATTGCTTTATGGCAAATTGATGGGTTAATGTGGTTAAATTTCTGTTTATTTTTGCGTTTAAACTCATTTCTCGTTAATATTTATTAATAACCGTGCATTTCGGTACTACCTATCATAGCATATTTACCAAATGTACGGCAAATTGGTTAAGTAGTTTCTAAGAAAATTTCTAGTGTATACACCTGTAGTGAATGATTTTTTTAACTGTGTCATGTGTGTGTGTATATAAATGTGTGCGTGTGCATGTGTATGTATGTGTTTGTGTGTGCATACAATCATAGTAATTGTTCATTATTTATTTATTTATTGAGTTATTTCAGTTAAAATTATATGTATTTATATAAAATTGTGCCCTAACACGTAAAACAATATATTCAGTATACACCTTTTATTGATATAAATATTTTTGCAATACATATACAAATATGGGGCATTATTTAGTGTTAGCCTCAGTTACCATTTAAGGTATACGTGTGTGTATGTGTTTTTCGCGTGATAACATGATTTTGTTGTTTTAATCACATTATTCCTACAGGTTAAGATTTTTGATTACAAAACAAAATTTATATTAAGACGAAAAGTAAACGTGCCGCTTTCCTGGTTATATTCACCCGGAATTAGAAATTTTGTGTCAGATATTTTCTTTAATTACAAAAGTCTAACGGGCGAATAAAATATTACAATATTTAACGAACGAGTATTTTACAGACAAATTAAATGTCACGATTAAAAAACACTCATTAACGAATAAAATGTCACAGGTATATGGACTATTATACTATCACATATATTTCATCGACGGATAAAATATAAAATAGTATGTAATCGACGAATTAAATGCAACAATTACTTACGCAACTAATAAAAGGTCTCTAGTATTTAGTTGGTGAATAAAATGTAACCGCTGCTTCATCAATAAATACAATACAACAATTATTTAATCGTAAATAAAATATATTAAGAATTCTACCTTACAAATAAAATGTTAGTAGTACTTAATCGACAAATACAATGTCACAAGTATAAAATATCACAAGTATTTAATTGACAAATAAAGTAAACAAGTATTTAATCGAGAAATAAAATATCACAAGTATTTTATCGACGAATACAATGCCACAAGTGTTATATATCACACGTATTTAATGGACATATAAGATGTCACACGGATCTAATTGTGAAGTAAATTTCACATCTATTTAATCAATTAATACAATGACACAAACATTTAATCGACGATTAAATCGCGACAAGTATTTAATATACGAATAAAGGTCATAAGTATTTAGTCGACGAACAAAACGTAACACTTATTTACTCGACGAATAATATATCACAACTTGTCAATTAATTAAAAAAAATGCTATATGATTCAATCAACTAATAAAATGTCATAAAATATATTAGAGTTATGTATATCTTATAGTTGAATACTAATAGCACGTCGTTTATTACAATAATTTTTTCGAGTTTTAAAGAATATTCAAATGAAGGTATGCGCTCGTTTGTGTTAGCCTTGATCTTTACCACACCCCATCGCTAGTCCAAGTCGATATATCCAGTCATCCATCAACAAACACTATCGATCCTCACGCGGTTCGCAATCTGTCAAGCGACCAACCTCACCTCGACTCAAACCACCTTCCACGACTTATCCAGTCGTAACCTTTAATGCCACCTTCCACCACGGACATTGATGCCACTACTACACTGACCGTTGGGCACTTTCAGATTGCTTCGATCAGTGGAACGTCGAGGTGTGGGCAGAAGGTTGATGGGGGGCATTCCACACTATTGTCCCTCTGTATTACTTTGAGATACGCCCAGACACCGAAGGAAAAAATACAGTGATTATTAAATCCACAACATCGCAAAGCCTCCTTCTCTCTTGTGGTCAGTCAGGGATTCACGGTGCCTGGCTACTGCGAGAGATTACCAATAACCGTATAACTTGCAGAGTTGGCTTAGTTGATATTATGAGAAAAGCAAGTCAGTTTATTAAACGAATTTAATAACTGATGTTAATGTAATAATTTTAATTGTATCGGTTATCTGTATGTCTATATGAATAAAATCAATATATTTTGTGTAATAGATCTAATAAAACAAGCAATAATACTAAACTATTATTTCTTAAGGTGGTGGAGGAGTGCAAATGAAGTTAAAATCAACGTTCTCGGTGTTTACTTAGTGCATCAAATTATTTGGATAATATACGCCCAAATATGTCTATTTTATAAACTAATTCGTGGGTCATCTTCGGGTACTGTGGTATTGGTGAATTTACTGACCGGATGTCGTGTCTATGAACATTTTGTACATCCCCATGTGGTTTAAAAACGTTAGTAGGTGTGAAGAATCTCTTTTTATTCTCGCAGACAACGCGAGAGAGTTAGCCAGCAATATGGAAACATATTTATAAAAAAAAAACAACATGCAGAGCTTAGCGGTGATGTTCAAACGTGTATTAATGTAAACATGTTGCCTAGTAATTTCGTGGTTATGAGGTGTTTATGAAACGTTAAATTAATGCTGCTGTTTTTTTACATTATTGGCTCACAAGGAACTTTCGCACAGATCATAAAGGATCTGTCCTTGAAAACAGTCTGTGGTGTTCTCTGGAAGGTGAGTGACAAAAAGTCTCCAGTGCTCTCCATCTCTTTCCGATAAGATTTGCAAATGAATGTGCATTTCAATCTTACTTGACCCTTCTCAAATATTTGGCATCAATCTTTCTGGGGGGGCGGGGATTGGGTAATGGGGAGAATGGTTGAGGGGATGGAGGAGAGGATAGACTATATATAGATATGTGTCTTCAATGATCTCGGTTCCATGTAATACTTCTTCATGTTTTTTTTTTCTTCAGCAGTTCGTCTGGTCCGCGCATGTGGCTCATGTGTATTAGTCCCGGGATTCAAGATGTTCCTTAATATTTCCGATTATTATTATTGTTGTTATTATTATTATTATTATTATTATTATTATTATTATTATTATTATTATTATTTGGGGGGCAGAAGGAGCTTTCACACAGGTCTTCAGAGACGTTTCCCTGAAACAGCATGTGGTGTTCACTGGAAGCTTAGTGGCAACAAGTCTTCCCAGGGTTTCAGTACTCTCCACCTCTTTCGGTAACATTTGCAAATGAAATTGCTTTATCGCAACAGCTACTTCTCGTTGATTTCTCGTTGGCAGAAGCTATTGGTTTTTGCTGGGATTTGTTCTCTTCGCCCTTATTTGGCTGGGGTCTGGTCAGTTCATCGGTCTTTCCTTTCTCTTTGACTATTATTATTATTATTATTATTATTATTATCATTATTATTATTATTTTATTTTTTTTATTATTATTATTATTATTATTGTTATTATTATTATTATTATTATTATTATTATTATTATTATTATTATTATTATTATTACTTTGTTCATCTACATTAAATTTTGTGTACTTATTTTCAGTATTTCTTTCGATAGTGCTGGACACCTAAGTAAGGTTACTTAGATTTTTAAAATTTATCTGGCAAATAACCTCTCGTACATAGAATTTTCCGCGTTTACTCTCGTGAGTACTCGTCAGGCTATTACATGGATTGATGTGGCGTCCTGTTTTATAAGATCTATTCAATTAAAGTCATTAACATATAGTTATATTTGAACTGCAGTGTGCATATATATCATGAAGACTTTGGATAATTGATTTTAAATTTTAATATAATATACAAAAAATCCTCCTCTTTAAATTGACTGTTTTACAATACATACATACATTTAAACGTTTTCAAATTTTATGTGAAAGGGATTTGTATAACACTTCTCCCACTTTGGTCATTCGTGCAACTGCAGTAAATACAGGAGCCTGTCACAATTTATTATAGTTTGACTCGCCATGATCACTCAACCAAACCGCCCACACGCATACGCACGCACACACACACACACACACACGGACATGTGTACACTGAATACGATTGAAAGAAGTATTCGCAAATTCAGAACCCACTTTATATACTTATATGTCAACGAATAATATTAAATACTTATGCCAACTAGTTATATGTCAATTAATAGAACACATATACACGCTAATTAATAATTTTCGCAATCGTTTTCATGCACCAATGTGTATACACACAGGGACACAGGAACGCATACACTCACGAACACACACACACACATATATATTATTTAATATTTGTATATGCTTTTATATTTTTTATTTTTCTATCTTTATTTTATTTTGATAACGTTTTTTTCGTTTTATTTATTTTTACTTCTTTCTTGCTGTCACTTGACTTTTTTATATCCTTATATTTTTGCTTTTTTATCTACTTTATTCCTCTACTTTAAAAAAAAAAAATTATTCTCCTATATGTTTTATTCATCTTTATTTTATTACTTTATTACTATTATCTATTATCGCTTGATAAATATTATATTTGTACAACTATCACCACCATAACCCTTGGTATTTTATCCCCTTATTCTACTAACCGTTCTTCCACTATCTTACTCAATGAAAATGTTTGTATAATTCATTCCTCCAAACTCAATTACCCTATTATTTCTCCTAATGACTTATATCTCTCTTAAGTGTCGTCATAATCTTAGTTATCCCTTCTAAAAAATATACGGACCTAGCTAAGCCCTCTATCTCATGTAAACCGCCTTCATAGCTACAACACATCTACACACATGATTAAATAAACACTTCTTTTCAGTAACTTACCCAATATTTCCCCGAGAGTTTAAACCCACATACTGTCCACATATATACAACCCACTATGACAGATATACAATATATTTACTTGCACTCAAACTACACTCTTCCTGTACAGTACAAGTTCCGTTTTTTAGCCGGCGTAATTTATTTCGCTCTTAATGTATATATCGCTTAAGGTCGCATCCCTATTATGTTACCTAGCGTCTTCTCTACTCTTCTGATTACAAGTATTATGCTTTGAAATACCATATAATAAAGTGGTCTCACTTACCCAAAACTCTACTTAATGTATACCATTATTAAATAAATGTAGAAATCCCTTATCCCCCTCACTTTCTCTCCCTCTCTCTCTCTCTCTCTCTCTCTCTCTCTCTCTCTCTCTATATATATATATATATATATATATATATATATATATATCTGTATATATATACATATATATGCACATATATACACATATATATACATATATATGCATATATATACATATATATGCATATATATGCATATATAAATACACATATAGACATACACACACATATACACATATATACATATTAATATACACACAGATACATATATATACATGCATATATATATATATGTATAAACTGCTATGTACTTTTTATGCCTTTATTTTCTCTCTTTATTGACTTCTATATAAGCTCAAAAACAATTTGAAGAGATGTGTATTATCCTGATAAGCCTACTCTAAAATAATTAAATTGTATTTCCTTAATATAACTCCCCGTTTACACATTATTCCGTAGATTTATATAAAGTGCTATGTATTAATTTACAGTCTTTATTTCAGCAGTGTTGAATACAAACTTATGCGTATACGGCAGTCGCGCTCGAGAGTAAGTTTGAACAGATATATCGATATTAGGCTCCACATAATTGTTAAGAGTACTCGTATAGCTATTGCATATATATATATATATATATATATATATATATATATATATATATATGTATGCATATATTGTCTCTATATATGTATACATACATATAGTTTATATATATATATATATATATATATATATATATATATATATATATATATATATATATATATATATATATATATATATATATATAAAGAGGGATAGGGGAGAGAGATAAATAAATCAATAGATACGTGTTGTAATTAGTTATGATATGAACATATATTCCGGGAGCTGAAGTGTCCACTCTTAGAACTGACACACTTGTATCACGCCTCGATCGAGTCCACTTTCCATATACCCCTCTGACCTCTACCTCGTTTTTTATTCCATCCATCTCTCAAGTCCAGCTGACCAAACTGGCCACAGCTTGACTCCCTTCGCCCTGGTCTTCTACAATGCCGCGTTTTTATGATGAGAATTCCGAATAAGGCATTTAATAAACTCTTCCCGATTGAAAGCAATAAAACTCGTATAAATACCGCACTATCAAACGGAGAGACGACTGACTCAATGAGCAATTAACTAATGCTATTCAAAGCGCCCGCCTCCGTTCGGCGCATACAGTGCACAAATAAACTTAACTTTGATCTGTTAAGCCTTGCTCCATAACTAAACTTAACATCGCACTTATTAATATAAACACTAATCCAGCATGTATAATCAATCAATCAATGTTTCCTATAAGATGACTACCTACACACCTATATATGTATATTGATATGTATGCATCCGCTATGCATGAAAAATGCTCTATTTTGTATATTGAGCTCATTTGTATTTTCTTATCTTTTTTTTTAATTACATTGTCACCCTATACAAGGCACACTGCGACTTTTTTTTTTCACAGTGATCACCACTTATCAAGGCCCGGAAGCCACTCAGGGATAAGGGTTATTGCAACTACATTACGTTAGTGTGGAGATTTGATGAAGTGTTTACTTAAGGGGGCGGTTCATTAGAAATTTGTTAACATTGGACTTGAACACATCCAAGTTGTAGTCAGGTGGGAAGCAGGCAGACGGAACAGATTTCCACAGGCGTGCAGTTCTAAGAAAGAAGCTTTGTTCATGGAATCTGCGTTTTGATTTAGGACCAGATATAGAGTGGGGGAAATTTTTCACAGTGGATTCAGCTAGACGGGTGTTTTTAGTGAAAGATTGACGAGGGGGGACCAGAGATTGGAGTTCAGACGAGCACCTGCCATAGAAACAACGATAAAACAAGGATAGGCTCGCAACGTCTCTTCTACTAACAGGGGCAACAACTACTGGGGTACTATGTAGGGATTTGGTCAGCAAGATGTTGGTTCACGTTGCACTTGAACTTCTGCATGTCAGTACAGTTGGGGAAGCAAGGACATGGAATGGAATTCCAAAGTCTAGCGGTTCTGGGGAAGAAACTACTGGAGTAGAAAGATATTTTACATCTAGGGATTTCTACAGTGTGGGGATGGGATTTTGCAGCTTGTCGGGTCTGTCGAGGGTGTTCACATCGTGGGGGAACAAGTGTCTGCAGTTCGTCAGAGCATTCACCATTACAATACTTGTAGAACAGGCAGAGGGATGCAACGTTTCGTCGATGGGACAGAGGATGAAGCTTAGATGCCAGTTCAGGGCCTATCAGATTTGCGACTCTCTTTTGAACCTTGTAAAGGAGCGAGAGATCAGTAGCAGATGCATCAGCCCAAATATGACAGAAATACTCTATACATGGGCGAATGTTGGCCTTATAGAGGTACAGGATTTCTGATACTAATATTCATATGGAGTTTAATTTTTCAGTATTATGCACGCACATTCACACACAAACACACACACACACATATATATGTATATATATATATATATATATATATTTATATATATGAATATATATATATATTATTGTTTATTATTATTATTTACTATACTAATTATTAAATACATCGAGACACAAGATATCTTCCTTTCGGGAATCATCAGTGCAGGTTGTCACGATTTTCGCGAGTCGAGAGATTCGAACCCCGGCAATAGAAATCATGTTTGGCTTCATTAGCAAGGACCCGAACTACTAGGCTACCGTCAACAGTTGAAATTACACATTTATTATTAAATGCTTTTAACGTCAGTCAGAGTGATCTTATCATTATATGACGATCTGCGCGTATTAGCTAAGTTTACCGACTTTATTACAGCTGAAACAGCTATACGATATGAAAATAAATGGTGCGATATTTTTTTGTTTTACTATAATAATTATTAAATACCTAGAGACACTTCTATTTCATCATTTCCGGAATCATCAGTGTAGGGTGTCACGATTAATGCCAGTCGCCAACAGAAGTCATGTCTGGCTTACACACACTCGTATATATATATATATATATATATATATATATATATATATATATATATATATATATATATACATATATATATATATATATATATATATATAATGTGTGGATGTCAGTGTGAGTGTTTGTATTTACACATTGCTATGTATATAATTTATTAAATTATTCAATTTCTCCTTTTGATTTTTAGTACAGAATTGCAAGAGTAAAAAGGATAATAATTTAGTTTATATGCAGTTTTATCAAGGAGGCACCAATTGTGTGAAGCACTTCTGAAAATGGTGACCCCTCGAATTAATAGAAATATAAACCATATTCCTCAGAAGTGGCGCCATCAGGCGGCTCATAGTAAACTGAGCCTTACTTTAAGGAATTATAAGGTAAATTTTTGAGGGGCAGATCGAAGCAGTTACAAATAAACATCTGTAACATATTTACGCTGTAATGGCTAATTAGACAACAATTAGAAGAGTAACTTTAGTGAAACAAGAGAAAAATAACGATTCACTAATATAGGTATAATGAAGAATATCCTTTTTAAAAGTCTACATTTTTACATTATTGCTTATTACATAAATAGAAACACAGTTAGATGATAACTACTCCATAATTACAAAGTAATGGTCAAATTAAGAATACGAAACTATAAAGCGAAATGGCCAAGATAATAACAGTCAGTGCAACATGCAATAATATTTGTCAGTACAACAAGCAATAATAATTGTCAAAGCAACATGAAATAATAACAGTCAATGCAACATGCAATAATAATAGTCAGTGCAACATGCAATAAAAATTGTCAGTGCAACAAGTGATAATAATTGTCAATGCAACATGCAATAATAATAGTCAGTGCAACATGCAATAAAAATTGTCAGTGCAACAAGTGATAATAATTGTCAAAGCAACATGAAATAATAACAGTCAGTGCAACATGCAATAATAATAGTCAGTGCAACATGCAATAAAAATTGTCAGTGCAACAAGTGATAATAATTGTCAATGCAACATGCAATAATAATAGTCAGTGCAACATGCAATAATAATAGTCAGTGCAACATGCAATAAAAATTGTCAGTGCAACAAGTGATAATAATTGTCAGTGCAACATACAATAATAACAGTCAGTGCAACATGCAATAATAACAGTCAGTGCAACATACAATAATAACAGTCAGTGCAACATGCAATAATAACAGTCAATGCAACAAGCAATAATAACAGTCAGTGCAACATGCAATAATAACAGTCAGTGCAACATGCAATAATAATAGTCAGTGCAACATGCAATAAAAATTGTCAGTGCAACAAGTGATAATAATTGTCAATGCAACATGCAATAATAATAGTCAGTGCAACATGCAATAATAATAGTCAGTGCAACATGCAATAAAAATTGTCAGTGCAACAAGTGATAATAATTGTCAGTGCAACATGCAATAATAATAGTCAGTGCAACATGCAATAAAAATTGTCAGTGCAACAAGTGATAATAATTGTCAGTGCAACATACAATAATAACAGTCAGTGCAACATGCAATAATAACAGTCAGTGCAACATACAATAATAACAGTCAGTGCAACATGCAATAATAACAGTCAATGCAACAAGCAATAATTACAGTCAGCGCAACATGCAATAATAACAGTCAGTGCAACATGCAATAATAATAGTCAGTGCCACATGCAATAATAACAGTCAATGCAACATGCAATAATAACAGTCAGTGCAACATGCAATAATAATAGTCAGTGCAACATGCAATAATAACAGTCAGTGCAACATGCAATAATAACAGTCAATGCAACATGCAATAATAATAGTCAGTACAACATGCAATAATAACAGTCAGTGCAACATGCAATAATAATTGTCAGTGCAACATGCAATAATAACAGTCAATGCAACATGCAATAATAACAGTCAGTGCAACATGCAATAATAATAGTCAGTGCAACATGCAATAATAACAGTCAGTGCAACATGCAATAATAACAGTCAATGCAACATGCAATAATAATAGTCAGTGCCACATGCAATAATAATTGTCAGTGCAACATGCAATAATAATTGTCAGTGCAACATGCAATAATAACAGTCAGTGCAACATGCATTAATAGTAGTCAATGCAACATGCAATAATAACAGTCAGTGCAACATGCAATAATAACAGTCAATGCAACATGAAATAATAATAGTCAGTGCAACATGCAATAATAACAGTCAGTGCAACATGCAATAATAACAGTCAATGCAACATGAAATAATAATAGTCAGTGCAACATGAAATAATAACAGTCAGTGCAACATGAAATAATAACAGTCAGTGCAACATGCAATAATAACAGTCAATGCAACATGAAATAATAATAGTCAGTGCAACATACAATAATAACAGTCAGTGCAACATGCAATAATAATTGTCAGTGCAACAAGCAATAATAATAGTCAGTGCAACATGCAATAATAACAGTCAATGCAACATGCAATAATAATAGTCAGTGCAACATGAAATAATAATTGTCAGTGCAACAAGCAATAATAAAAGTCAGTGCAACAAGCAATAATAACAGTCAGTTCAACATACAATAATAACAGTCAGTGCAACATGCAATAATGATAGTCAGTGCAACATCCAATAATAAAAGTCAGTGCAACATGCAATAATAACAGTAAGTGCAACATGCAATAATAATAGTCAGTGCAACATGCAATAATAACAGTCAGTGCAACATGCAATAATAATTGTCAATGCAACATGCAATAATAACAGTCAGTGCAACAAACAATAATAACAGTCAGTGCAACATGCAATAATAACAGTCAGTGCAACATCCAATAATAAAAGTTAGTGCAACATGCAATAATAATAGTCAGTGCAACATGCAATAATAACAGTCAGTGCAACAAACAATAATAACAGTCAGTGCAACAAACAATAATAACAGTCAGTGCCACATGCAATAATAACAGTCAGTGCAACATGCAATAATAATTGTCAATGCAACATGCAATAATAACAGTCAGTGCAACAAACAATAATAACAGTCAGTGCAACATGCAATAATAACAGTCAGTGCAACATCCAATAATAAAAGTTAGTGCAACATGCAATAATAATAGTCAGTGCAACATGCAATAATAACAGTCAGTGCAACAAACAATAATAACAGTCAGTGCAACAAACAATAATAACAGTCAGTGCAACATGCAATAATAACAGTCAGTGCAACACGGAATAACAATATACAGTGCAACAAGCAATAATAACAGTCAGTGCAACAAGCAATAATAATAGTCAGTGCAACAAGCAATAATAATAGTCAGTGCAACATGCAATAATAACAGTCAGTGCAACATGCAATAATAATTGTCAGTGCAACATGCAATAATAATTGTCAATGCAAATGCAATAATAACAGTCAGTGCAACAAACAATAATAATTGTCAGTGCAACATGCAATAATAATTGTCAGTGAAACAAGCAATAATAATAGTCAGTGCAACAATCAATAATAATTGTCAGTGCAACATGCAATAATAACAGTCAGTCCAACATACAATAATAATAGTCAGTGCAACATGCAATAATAACAGTCAGTGCAACATACAATAATAACAGTCAGTGCAACAAGCAATAATAACAGTCAGTGCAACATACAATAATAACAGTCAGTGCAACAAGCAATAATAATAGTCAGTGCAACATGCAATAATAACAGTCAGTGCAACAAGCAATAATAATAATCAGTGCAACAAGCAATAATAATAGGCAGTGAAACATGCAATAATAATAGTCAGTGCAACATGCAATAATAATAGTCAGTGCAACATGCAATAATAATAGTCAGTGCAACATACATAATGGTCAATAACAGTCAGTTAAACATGCAATAATATCAGTCAGTTTAACATGCAATAATAACAGTCAGTGCAACATGCAATAATAATAGTCAGTGCAACATACATAATGGTCAATAACAGTCAGTTAAACATGCAATAATATCAGTCAGTTTAACATGCAATAATAACAGTCAGTGCAACATGCAATAATAATAGTCAGTGCAACATACATAATGGTCAATAACAGTCAGTTAAACATGCAATAATAGCAGTCAGCGCAACATGCAATAATAATAGTTAGTGAAACATGCAATAATAATAGTCAGTGCAACATACATAATGGTCAATAACAGTCAGTTAAACATGCAATAATATCAGTCAGTTTAACATGCAATAATAACAGTCAGTGCAACATGCAATAATAATAGTCAGTGCAACATACATAATGGTCAATAACAGTCAGTTAAACATGCAATAATATCAGTCAGTTTAACATGCAATAATAACAGTCAGTGCAACATGCAATAATAATAGTCAGTGCAACATACATAATGGTCAATAACAGTCAGTTAAACATGCAATAATATCAGTCAGTTTAACATGCAATAATAACAGTCAGTGCAACATGCAATAATAATAGTCAGTGCAACATACATAATGGTCAATAACAGTCAGTTAAACATGCAATAATATCAGTCAGTTTAACATGCAATAATAACAGTCAGTGCAACATGCAATAAAAATAGTCAGTGCAACATACATAATGGTCAATAACAGTCAGTTAAACATGCAATAATAGCAGTCAGCGCAACATGCAATTATAATAGTCAGTGCAACATGCAATAATAATAGTCAGTGCAACATGTGTAATGGTCAAGATAATAAGAATCAGGCAACATTCAGGATTCAGCATCAACAGTTATGGTCACGGACGTTATTAACAATCTCATCAAGTATTCACATTACAAAAAACATTTCCAAATAAGTCATCTTATATTTCTCTAGAACTGTCGGTCAATCTATCCGTCTGTCTATTTCGCCGTTTCTGTTTTTCTCGCAAACGACATGACAGAACTAGCTAAAACTCTGTATGGAATTTTTGTTTTGCAGCAAGCTGGATATTATTGTATCTATTCAGTGCATCCTTAACAATAAGTTGTAATATTTATTATTAACATTTTCTCACTTGCTGCACTGGCTGAGGTTGTATAAACCATTATCATTATACGTTGCAATAGACGAAGCTTAGTATATAATAATAATGATAATAATAATAATAATAATAATAATAATAATAATAATAATAATATTAATAATAATAAGCCTTCGTCTATCAGTTTTGCTCAACATTTATTCTAAATCCACCGCATATGAATTTTGCCCGTTTCTAACGGGCTTAAACGTCTAATAATATATTGGATCAAACAAACTCAACCCCTGATAAATTTAATGAGTAAACACTATGTCAAACTACTGGAAATTAAATGCTCAAGTAAAATACTGTATTATAAAGAGTATATAACAATAGACGACCAATGTGTAACATCTAACTGCAATTAAATTAGTGGTTTGGAAGTAACAACGAACGGGTCGACAGCATCCTCTCGTGACTTGAGATCGAGGGATAAAACGACCTCGTAATCTAGTGCAAGCGACCGTTTATATTATCATATGCTTTTTCATATAGAATAAATCTTGTTACTCATTCTGTACTCCATCTTCATTTAAATGGAAGTTGGTTGTCTGAGCTCTGTTTCCATTTTTTATTCCTGTAAGATATTCTCCAGAAAAATATAATTTCTACCTGAACAGTGCACTTTTTTTCTGTTTTCTCCCGGCTAATAAACGTCAAACGAAACCTCTATGTAAAGTATTTCTTTTCAAGAAGTTGTCCTCTGCAAAATACAATATCAGAAGATTTCTTTCTTTCAGACTCCAAGAAAATATGCTTCAAGTAAAATGTTTACAAATACTTGCCATAAACTATCCTAATAAGTAATTAAATCTGATTTTGTCATTTAGCAGTACCAATGCTCTTACATATTTCTTCCTTATTGAAGTGTCAATCTCTCCCTCTTATTAAGATTTGTTTGGAGTAGCTTATTGCCTTATTAAATTGAGACTCCTTAGAATATAAAACATATACAACTAACAAAAATAAAATTCTACTATGATGTCTATAACTCTTAATTTTTCTGGGCATTTAAACCTAACCGACTCGTCATTAATATGCGGTATCACGGTCGTTGACCAATACAGTATTAAAGACAGTCCAGTAAAATACTGTCATTTCATCGGCCAACCCCATTTGATCTGTAGTTTACTGACCACTAGTGTTATCTAAAAAGATTAATCAACATCAAAGTAATATTATAGACTAAATACATTGGTTTTAGAATTGAATGACCGATCGCTATATTCCTCTGACCAATCAAATAGCATATCAACCAACGAAACCACTCAATGCTATAGTGCAGACTACGTGTTTTCTTGACCAATAAGGATTACTATATATTGGTCAAATATATAACTGACCAATTAGTAGGAGGCGGGTCATCTACTAAATAACTCACTAAAATTGCAAAAAGAACTGACCAATAGATTATTGCAGTCCAGCAACGAACCAATTCCGTCCAAATTGAAACATGGTCACTTCAAGAGCAACTGACCAATCAGAAACCAATGTCTCATAGTAACGAAACAAAGGAATTATAAACGACTTCCCCCCCTACAGCTACTAATGTTTTTCGTGACCAATAATGTGCTGTGGACATTGGTCACTTCTATGACTGACCAATTAGTGAGAATACTAAGTCATTCAGAAAAACTGTATCAACCTAGGACCAATGAAATATCAAATAAATTTATTTAGATTTGTATTTACTAACCGTTTATATACCAAGTGACCAACCAGATATTAACAGAGACATAGTAACGAAACAAAGGCAGAAGGAAAGAATGTCTTGCCAAACCTACCCACTGACCGTGCAAGCGCGTGATCAGCCCGGGGGAGCAGCAATGCAAGAGCAATTAACCAACCATACAAGCGGCTGACCGAGAGATGCCATGACCCACTAAGAAGCTGACCAATGCAGGCCACTGACCAACGATTTTCGAGAGGGACTGAGTCATGCGGCTACAAAGAGCAAACAAAGGACTGACTATAGCAAAATAGGACTGAGTCATACAAACGGGGCTTTTAGTTTCTTACTGCCCGTCAGTGTGTATTTCCCCAGCGGCTTGGGGAGAACGCGGAGATGCGTGGGCGATGTTGGTTGGGGAGGCGGAGCGGGATGTCCGAAAAAGAAAAAGAAAATGGGGCGAGCTAGAGCGATGGAAGTGTTTGGACAAAGGTGGGGTTCGAGATTTTTGGAGGGGAGGCGTGAAGGGAATTTGTGGGTGGGGCACGGTGTAGCGGGTGGCTGGCCGGAGAAAATGTGAAAGACCGGTCGGAGAGGGGTTCGGGCCGATGGGGTAAGAGAAGATGAGGAGAAGATAGCAAAAATGACCAAGAAAAGAACTACTATGATGACAGCGACAAATGCAAGGAATGCCATTCAACTATTTACGCCTGCACGGTTATTCCTCATTTTCTTAGTCCAGTAATGGGTTTGGGGTAAATAAGGTGGCAAACGGAAGGGACGGGAATGGGTTAGACGCTGAGTATAATATTACTGAAAAGTTGACTAAGTGAGAAGAATGTGTTAGTATTAAACATAATAAAACAGCAGTTCGAATATAAGTAACGGGATTTAAAGAAAAAAGTTAAAATACCAATAAAATAATAAATGTATATGTCGTCCGTATAAAATCCGCGCTAGCTTAACATTTTAAATATCACTATTCATAATTTCTGTTGATTTTTTTTCGATACAAGTATTTTTTTAAATTTAAGTAGGGCACCATTTATCAACACACAAAGGCCACTCGAGGATAAGGGTTTATTAGTTTCAGGTGTAAATGTGACAACAGCTTTGTGATCGTTCGTGGCATTAATGGATCAGAATTTGACAATTTAAGAAAGCGGCTCAACAAAAGCATTTTAATTTCAACTTGTAGACAGCCATGCTGTAGTAAGCTGGGAAGCACAGTAGCGGAACAAAGTGCCACAAGCAGACAATCCTAGGTTAAAAAAAAACTGTTTTCTTTATGGAATTTTCGTTTAGATTTAAGCACAGGTAAAGAAGACATTGTTGGTAGGTGTTGTAGATTTACGAGTGTTTTTTATGACAGTTGTCAAATGTGCAATTTTGAATAATTAAAGCGTTCTTCATATTTCAGTTTTTCCTTGAACTAAACATCGTTCAATTGTCAATTAATAGAATACTTGAACTGTATTCTATTCTATATCACAAGTAAGTTGTCCAACGTAGTTCATACTACTTTATAAGTAGTACTCCCATAATGTTCCTATCTTTTCTATTGCTAATTCTTCATTCCCATTAACCATTGTCCTCGATTTTCTAAACTCTTATCCACACTAAACAAAGCCGCTTGAATTATTTGCGATAATATCTATAATGAAACAATGTGATACGATGAGGAGCAAGATGTTTTTTTTACGCGTTGCATTTATCATATAATTGACTAACTCTACTTATTAGTCACGACGTAATGAGAGCAAAAATCAGCTTGGTCCTGTATATGACCTTAAATTATATCCAGTAGTACATGCTAGGGTCCCAACTATGGATTAAATAGAAACCGACTTGAAAACAACAAATATATTCTATTAATTGTTTTTTCTTCAGAATCTTTGGATTCGGCATTAAATAACCTGAAAGGGTTGATATGCCGTAAAACAAAAGCAATCAAACCAAAAACCAGCTGAATATGAAAAGTAATGATATTGTCGGTTAAATACTCAAATGTACTATTAGAGGATTGTCGAAAATAATTAACGAAAAGAACATAATTGCATTGCATGAAGACAACTAGACCAGTGTTTCTTGGATTTGGATTTGAAAGAAGACATGCTGTAGTATGCAGAGAAGTAACCCAGTGGAAATTTAACACACTGTTGCGTGAAGTTGTAATTTACGCTTATATAATGGGGCCAATTTTCAGTTTTCCTTTGGACAAACCACCGTTCTCATGGAATCATTCATGCTTACGACCTGAGTGCCATACTAGTAAGTTACTACTGGCCAAGGCCGGAAGCCATTAAACAATAAGGACTAAGGATATTTATTGTAAACTAGATTATGAAAAATACTATTGGAGGAGTTTACGATTCGACGAGTATTTGTTGACATTTGACTTGTTCACGATCATGTTCTAGTGTGCAGAGAAGCTGTCTCACAGTATATGTTCCAGATAGGTATAAAAACAAACAAAATAAAATTAATCCTAATATTGGTAATATTATAAGATACAATTAAATCTATTAATTTATTGTATTGAGAACTTTTATCCTAATCTGTTTTGTTGTTTTTGTTTCACGGCATTTCGGCCAACTATTGGTCTGACCTTCGTCAAGTGGTAACTGCGCAAGGATAGGAACTCAGAATCTCCTAACTGCCTTCTCAGCAATTACTACCTTTCCACAGTTGTTGCAGTCTCACCACAGTACGCGCCCAAAAAACAATGCCGCCGACGACGGTCAGAGGAATAGTTGGCCGAAACGTCGTGAAACAACAACAACTAAAAAGGATGATAAAATCCGCAATAAAAACATTAATAAATGAAACTCATCTCAATACTGAATTCCAATTAAAATAACACAATCCAATCTTTTCTAAGATTGAAGGTCAGTTGAACACTTTCGATGGATAAACTAAAATTATTGCTCAGTCAGGTTTTGGAATTTGTTGTCATATGAAATTATGTGAAAAACTCACAAAAATTGTATGCAGTAGACGCACAATCGAATAGCAAGAAAGAAAAGAAGAAAGCAAGAGAAAAGTGAATATACTCTGGTCGTTCAAAAAGTAATGACTCTAATTATTTTTTTTTATATTTATTTATACTGAACAGTGAAGATAGGATTGCAAATCGCCTTGGAATGATGTCTGAACTGAATGTTTTACCCCTCTGTTACAGATGTTACAGTGTGAGATTTTAAAGCAACAACTCTCATAGACGTGTGTCAGAAGCAGAGATACGCCATTAAATTTCTCCATGCAGAAAAAAAAAAACGTTGAACCTATCAACATTCGTCAGTGTCATGTTGAATATTTACAATAACGATGCAGTTGATGTCAACACATTTAGGAGATGGGTTTGCTTACTTCATTGGGGCGACACAGATATGTGTGGCAAAGCGCTTTCATAACTTTTACTGCCAATGCATTTAAAGAGGCTTGCAAAAGTTTATTGAGAATAGTGGTGACAATGTAAAATAAAAAACACAAAAACTACAGAATTCTAAACTAATGAGCATGTTATTTTTGTTTTTAAATTTGAAAATAGAAGACCTTATTTTTGGAAAGGTTTTTGTGGGTATGACAACATGAGATTCAATGTCGCTAACAGTACAGATTTACTTGTTCCAATCGAAATTTAATTAACTCTAATATGTCTAAGGTTTAGGAAAAAATGTCTTTCGTAAGAAGATTGATGACAAAAAAGAAGTATACATTTATTAAATGCAGATCTTATGGAAGTAGAAGAAACATCAAGACATACCTGCTTTGAAAATGCAATACTAAAATTTATTCAAACAAAAAAAAACGTCTAATATTATAGACATAGTATTTATTTATATAACTTCATTCCGCGCATGTTTTATATTTATTTACTAATGAGTAACCACTTATCAAGTAAAAAACTTGTTGCTGATAAAAGTTAATCAGTCAGTTAAATGATTAATAAAATTATGAGAGGATTAGACTTCATCAATGGAATGACTATTGTTATTACTAAGTATTACGATTAATAATAAGAATTTGTTGATATTGGATTTGAAGACCGACCATTTGTTGCTTTTGGACGCGGTACTGTTCTACAGACATGACGTTCTTATCTGTTTTTAAAAGAACTACATTTGGTCGTGGGAAGTTTCACTTTTTTTCCCTTTTGTTTTTCGTTCAGTATGAATGCCAAGTGTGATACAGCGTCGGATATTGGATTAAACAGAATAAATCTGTTCAAGAACTAAGCTCTTATTATTACAGAAAAAATCAGAATTAGTCTAAAAGATTTTTTCCAACATTGACCGAAAATGATGAGTTAAATATTAGATAGCGTTGCTTATGATAAGTAAGCAACTGTGCAATTAAGTAAATAATTATCTAAAAATTAACATTTCAAAATGGTTTTGTAAAATAGAATATAATGTATAAACGCATGAAATACAAAGAAATAATTAACAATTCATAGGAATGAAATGATAAAAAAGGAGAGAACGTACGAGGAATGGAAAAATGAAAGTAAGATTAAATGATATTTTGAAACCTTTAAACGAGGAACGGAAAAATTAATCAAGAACTGATATCTTTATTCAGCTGAACCTTTACTAATTTCTAAATAAAAAAGTTAAACCTTAAGTAATTTCTAAATAAAAAAGGTAAACCTTAAGTAATTTCTAACTAAAATAGCTGAACATTCAGTAATTTCTAAATAAAGTAGCGGAAGCCTTAGTAATTTCTAAATAAAATAGTTGAAACCTCAGTAATTACTAAATAAAATATGCAACTCAGAATATTTCTGGAGAAGTTATCAATGCCAAATTGACCAAATGAGAAAATTTCGTTCGAAATGAGTAATGCGAAACTGAAAGAAAAACTGAACTAGAAAATCGAAAAAACAAGTGAACTAATTTACAAATGTCTTCTTAGTATCGTCTGCACTGACGATTGAACCAATAACTATAAAAAGAATAACACTTAGATTTAAATCTTCCCTGGTACACTATCCGTTATTCATTACAAGTCTAGTATGCAATGTTGGAATCTTTAAATTATTCTTGTTTTAGATATACAGCGAGACTTAAAGAGAAAAATTTCAAGAAAAAAAATGACGATCTAATGACAATGTTTTTGATGTTATAAACTCAGTGTCGAATATATTGAAGATACAGCGTTAACTATCAGAGACATGTACACGATTATATTTATTAAGCAAGAGTAAGGAGTTTATAAAGAGATGTTTTTGAAATCTGATCGGACTCCAAAGTTTGACAGAAAGATTTGCGATCGAAAATATACATCTGAAAAAAACTCGGAACTACATAGATGGAAAGGTTATGAAAATAACAGTCAATATGCGAACGGATGTTTGAATAACTTATTATTGTACATTGGGCAATTAGTACAAACTAGAATCCTTAACAATATTCTCTATTGCTAGAAAGAAATTATCTGCTTTTGGGTGGACCACTATTGCCTTAATCGCGCATGATCAATAAGCACTAGTTCGTCCAGCTTGAAAGCGTACAAAAAAGTAATCTTCCTAATCGATTATGTACTTTCAACCACACTCTAGTCAGTCGTCGACATGTTGTAAAATCTGCATTTTTTTTCAAATACTTCCACGAATGTTGTTCTTTAGTAAAATTAATGTATTTGTAGGCCCTCGAAGTAAATGCCCTTTACCAACCGGAAATGTATCCTCCTTCACTGTAATGGTCTCAAAATGCTCGAAAACTTCATATTCTAATACATATTTTTTTATTGAGACACATTCACTTTGGAATTTAATCCCTGGTTTCCGTTTCCTAATTTGAGCAATTAAGAAATATTTCAATTTAATCTGAACAAACATGGTTAAAAACAACTCATTTCGTAGAATACTACATAAAATAATGATCATTAATAGCCCTAGTCATTAATCACAGTAGCATCTTACGTCTAAGATGCAGCATGAGGTTTAGGGATACATAAAGGTAAAAAAAGAAAAAAAAAAGCTTGGGTCCAGAGTTAGACTATAGGAAATAAGTTCTCAACTATTTTCTTTTTTTACTTTTGAATAAAATATAGACATACGTGACACGAGAAAATGAAGAAAACAGAACAATGAAAAATGCATAGAGCAGAAAAGTAAAGGGTTGTTTTGCTGCAAATTCCGCTTATTTATTAAGCATCGATTAATAATAAAGCGCGCAATACAACGGAAACAATATATATAAAAAAAGATATAGGGTTATAGATAGAAGCAAAGGAAAAAATAGTAAAAAGGGTGAATTTGTTGAAAGAAAAAAGCAAGAAATGAAACAAATATCGAGGAAGATACAGAGTGCACATACTTATACGCAAACGAAAAGAGTGAACGATATACCGATAAAAAGCAAAAGAGAGGGAAAGAAAGTAAGTAAGAGAAAGCGAGAGAGAAAAAGAGTTAGTAAGCGATAGAGAAAGGGAAGAAAGAAAAAGTAAATAAAATGTGAGGGAAAACAAAATTAGAGATCGGAAGGTGGAAGCAAATAAATTAATAAATAATAAGTGTAAATATATGGATTTCGACAAAGATATATATATATATATATATGTGTGTGTGTGGGTGTGGGTGTGTGTGTGTGTGGGTGTGTGTGTGCGCGCGTGGGTGTGTGGGGGTGTGTGCATACACAGACATACATACTCATATATTTGCATACTTACGTATTCACAAACACACACACATACATATATATATATATAGAGAGAGAGAGAGAGAGAGATAGATAGATAGATAGATATAGATAGATAGATAGACAGAGACAGACAGACATGCAGACAGACACAAAGCCCGACATAGAAAAAGAGTGATTGATAGTAAGATAGATACATAGAATTACACAGGCTGCAAACAGAATTACACACTTACCATCAGCAAGCATCGAAACCGAAGGCAAAACCGTAGCTTTCAAGGCTGGTGATGTTAGCATTGTACCAACGTTGCATGCATAGAAAATTAATGAATCCAAAAATTGTAAAATAAACTAAGAGTAATGTAAACAATGTATATGTACTTTTGTTTTTAAAGTTCGACAAGTTTTTGACTCTTTAAAAACAAGTTTACTGGCTAAAGACCCATCATAAAACGTCAAATCATTTGATGGCCTCTACCACCGCTTAGTGAAGATTTGTGTCGGGAAGGATAGAGTTGTGAAATGTAGAGACAGGCAGGAAGATGGACAAAAAATGCAGAGAGACATAGATTTTTGTATATTGTATTAAATGAATGGCGACAAGTCATGCATACATGTTTACAGATATAGAATTTATATGGAAATATGAGCTATATATATATATATATATATATATATATATATATACATACATATATATATATGTATATATATATATAGAGAGAGAGTGATATATATATATATATATATATATATATATATATATATATATATATATAATAAAATAAAAATTACAATTAAATTTACCAAAATGATCCCAGATGGTAAAACTAAAGTATATTATAAATATTAAAGAATTAATATTTATGAAGTAATCTCAACCAGATGTAAAAGCTGGATAAAACCAAATAGGAGATAGAGCGTATAATAAGATGATGAGAAGGAAAGAATTTCTTCGAAACTCCGCGTGCTTAAGACTATCCACTTATCAAGTGTTCCCTTTTCAGATTAAATATGTTTTTAACACTTTTTCAAAGTGTTTTTTAAAATGTTTTATTAACTGTTTGCTCTTATATATATTTATATATATATATGTATATATATATATATATATATATATATATATATATATATATATATGTAATTATCCACTTTAAAAATAATTTTAAAAATTTAAAAATAAAATAAAAGAAAAGAAATAAAATAAAAAATAAAATAAAATTATATATATACCGCTCCCCATATGGGGGTAACAAATTGGTTAAAAGGGAAAATTATTCCCAACTCGCATTTAGGTAAAAATGCACTTTCGTAAATGATTGAATTCGTTCAAAACACATCGCTAAAAAAACAAAACAAAATAATATATATATATATATATATATATATATATATATATATATATATATATATATATATATATATTGAAATAAATATTATAACATGCAAGGGGGATACATTGCTTTATGATTCATGTTTTTTTTTCGATTTTCCATATAATCTTTTTTATATTGATATCGAAAATATTGATGAAGGTTCCATAATTGTTGCTGTCACGGATGTTTACGATTCGTCAACGAATCATCTTCAGGTGCCGAGGAAGTAAAAGTGAGAAAGAGCGGAAACTGAAATTAAAAGGTGAAAAGTAAAATATACATTCAACCACTTTAGCTTATGGTAAAATACAAAAAAGTCGATAAGGAGTCAATTAAAATATATGTCGATTTAAAAGAAAAGTATAAAAATCTGCAAGTTCGTGGTAACAATTGGAAAAAGTCCGCCTATTAATACGCAAGATGTTTTAACACGTTCCTGCAGTTCTCAAGTGCAATATTTTTCATAGTAGAGTTCTAATGTATTATAATGGGGCAGCACCGTAATGTAAACGCCATTAACATATTTTACCAAAACAAAATGGCAACTGAGTCCAGAATCGAAGAAAACGCAATTAAATATATCGGTCGTATATATTGGACGCCTATTGATGGCAAAACTAAAATTAAATTTAGTATATACTATAAGGAGTTTAGACTTCAGACCCTCGTGATTAGAAACAAGTCAACACCGGCCACAAACACTTTGGAACAAACTAATGCAGGGTATTAGTTCGAATGCTCTCTAGGAGTACGTAACTCCGAAAATAAATTTAAGAATAATACATGCATTAAGAACAAAACGACAGCGTTGTCCCAGCATATAACCATCCATTTAAACAATACTAACGCTATATATAAACTTGTAATAAAACAGAACTGCCCCTTTTCCAATTGCGAGATTAATACAACGTCGAAAATGATCTTAAAAAATATATAAAAATCCATGTGAATATTATTAAATGCAATTAATATGAACTTGAATGTAAAAATGTTGCCTAAATATACCAATTTCAAATATATATATATATATATATATATATATATATATATATATATATATATATACATAACTATTTATATTTATATATATACAAATATATATATATATTTATATATATATGTAAATATATATATATATATATATATATATATCTGAAATACAAACAAAACGGTTTTGATGAAATATATATATGTGTGTGTATATATATATATATATATATATATACAAATATATATATATATTTATATACATGTAAATATATATATATATATATATATGAAATACAACACAAAACTGTTTTGATGATATATATATATATATATATATATATATATATATATATATATATATACAGTAAGTTAGAAAATATATATGGCAATTAATCTACACAGAATATTTGGCGTTTCATTCACACTAGGATTCGTCAGGTTTTTTTATGCATATATATATATATATATATATACGTATATGCATATATATATATATATATATATATATATATATATACATATATATATATTATACGTATATATATAGAGAGAGAAGAGAAAAAGGGAAGGGTATTCATATATATATATATTCATACATATGCGTATATATATATATATATATATATATATATATATATATAGAGAGAGAGAGAGAGAGAGAGAGAGAGAGAGAGAAAGAGAGAGATAGGGATAAACAGAAGACAACTACACAGTGCAAGGAAACAGTAATAATATACGGTTATATATAGAGAGTAAATGAAAGTAAAAAAAAGTTTTAACAAAGAAGAAAAATAGACTAAGATGTAAGAAAAGGATTAGCGACTAAATAACCCCGTTTACATGTTATCTCTTTCTTCGTCTCGAGGAGTTTATTACATTTTTATCGCACGCAAAGCAATTTTGTTGTTGTTGGATTTCTCTGATTTTTTTTGTTCTTTTTATTATTATTAATGTTACTTTACATTATTTATGATATCTCTTCCTTCTTTTTAATTGTTTATATTTATTTTGTTTTTATAAGAGGGCTAGCGTTTGCCTTTTATTTATTGCTATCATATTCTTTGGCATTCTTATATTTTATGCGTGTCCATCGTTTGTCTTCTTTCGATAGATTATCGTTTTTTTGTTTTTGTTTTTTGGGTTGTTTTTTATCCTCAAGACCTTTTTACTCTATTGGCTAGTGTGTTTTGTATCTTCTTTTTTGGGGCTTACTGTTTTCGGCCCTTGACACCTCTCGATAGCCAAGTCACTATCAAGTGCATCTCGGTCGTAAAGTCAGAAGAAACAAAAAACAAAAAACACAAACTAATCGTGAAAGGAAAAAATGGATGAGATATAAATGGACGGACAGCAAAATGGACAGAGCAATGGACAATCGGACAGAGAGAAAGTAAAAAAAAAAAAAAGATAAAAAAAAAATGTTGGCAGAACAAGGATTCTTAAAAAAACATGATACAAAAAGTTCGGGATGTAGATATACTAGTTGAGATATACGTCCCCTCAAAGATTTTTTCGACTTTTGTAAACGGTTGACCATTTAATGTCTGAAAAGAAAAAAAATGAAACAAAAAAAATATATCTTTGTGAAAAATGAGATTATTCCACCTTTTATACGTATCTGAGATGCAATTTTCCTCATGTTTCGGCCGCTTTAACCTACGATGTTCTTCAATATTTTTCGTCTAATTTGAACATCTTGCAGCAAATTAAGAATCCAGATGTATTATCCAACTCAACTCTTTATTTAATCCGTTTTAATAGATATTTTTCTCGTTTCACCGGTAATGCCCGTCAAAGAATTTTCAAGCTTTTTCATACTAGCAGGAAGACCCAGTATTGTCCAGACTTGAATGATGATCAACTAAGGAGTACGTAACTCCGAAAATAAATTTAAGAATAATACATGCATTAAGAATACAACGACAGCGTTGTCCCAGCATATAACCATCCATTTAAACAATACTAACGCTATATATAAACTTGTAATAAAACACAACTGCCCCTTTCCCAATTGCAAGATTAATACAACGTCGAAAATGATCTTAAAAAATATTTAAATATTTCGCTTAAACACAAATCTTTAGTGTGGCTAGACTAGCAACAATCTTATACCTTTAACAACGAGTTCCTTGGAGCATTTTCCATGGAAGCATTTTTTTAAACAAGCAAGGTGATGCAATATGCGACGATTATACTTAGATTTGAACAAAACATGTACGTTTCAAAGGCATATTAATACTCGATTCTGTGCACTATGTAACAAGGATTAATAATCCCTAGATAACATTTGACCTCTTATGTTTTATAAACTCAGTATCGATATATGCAAAAAAAAAAAAACAACAAAAAATCAAGAATTAATGAAGAACACTCTGGAAATATTGTTTTAAGGTGATCGCCCTATATTTATCGCGTGTCCGACACTGATTTTATATTTACTATCATAGCGTCACATTTTTTTTTAATTCTTATTATTCACGTATTTTTGTTTACTTATTTATGTTTGTATTTTTTTTGTTATTTATATACGCAATTGGGAAGGACATCATTCGCCTTTTATTTATGACTCCTTTCCAAGCAGTTTTATGTTTCATGCACGTCCATCGTTTGTTTGCGTTCGATATATATTTTAATGCTTATCCCTTCGAACTATTACTCTATAGGCGATAGGTTCGTGTGGTTTGTAACTTATTTTTTTATTGTTTTTTTTCTTTTAGGTTTCGTTGTGTTCGGCCCTTGACACCTCTCGATGGCCGAATAGCTATCAAATGCATCTCGCTCTTAAACTAGAAAAAATATATATACCAAAAAAATCTGGAGAGAGAAAAATGTGCGTGGGATACAAATAGCTGGACAGCGAATTGGACAGCGAAGTGGACAGTTGGAAAGAAAGCAAGTAAAAAGCAAACAAATATCTCTTTTTAATGCTGTCGGAAAAAATAAAACGATTCTAATAGTAACATTAACTAGTAAGGCATATCTCTCTCTCTCTCTCTATCTCTCTCTCTCTCTCTCTCTCTATATATATATATATATATATATATATATATATATATATATATGTGTGTGTGTGTGTGTATGTATAAATGAGTTGAGCACATGGAGACGTGATACACGAATTAACATTACCGTATAAGCGATACTCCTTGTGTCAACAAATCAAGCTTAGCTATTTCGGACGATTTCAAAACATCGTTAAAACCCACGACTCACTCACCAGCTGGTGACGGGTTTCAATCCTGGCTTAAGGTAGTTGCCTATCTAGCAGGACTGATGAGCAGCGACACAGTACTGTATATATATATATATATATATATATATATATATATATATATATATATATATATATATATATATATATATAATGGGTTAATAAATTCCAACGAAAGAAAGATGTATATTTAAATAAGGGAGTAGTCACCAACAATGTGTATTTTTTAACATTATTTTATTATTCCGTGTCTTGGTTTTTCATTGAGAATTATGTTTGGATCATTGTGATAATGTTTTTAAGTCATTGAAATCGTTTACGCGCGTTTCAGACGGTCTGTGATGCGTCCTCGTGAGAAATTATTAAAAAAAAAAAAGACCCTTTTTTTGGAAAATAATTTCTGACGAGGACGCATCACAGACCGTCTGAAACGCGCGTAAACGATTTCAATGACTTAAAAACATTATTACAATGATCCAAACATAATTCTCAATGAAAAACCAAGACACGGAATAATAAAATAATGTTAAAAAATACACATTGTTGGTGACTACTCCCTTATTTAAATATATATATATTTAAATATATAATAGCGGTGGGGACGTCCTCCTTTGCCCGGTCGTAAAATACGCTTAAATATGAAGATTAAATTTGTCCAGAACTCTCATTGTTTTGACTCTCGAGTGTTTCTACGTCGATATCTTATATACTTTTATATAGATTGATGGGGTTCTCAGTTGATTAATTGTCTAATTTTGTCGGATATATATATACTCGCGCATCAAAACAATGAAAAGAATATGCTGTTGTCACATCCATAATTATTATAAACTTTTTATCTCAAAAGTAAAAAAAAAAAACCCACAACCCATCAGCTTGAATCCAAACCGAAAACAAAAAGCATTCAGTTGACGTTCATGGCACGCGCATGAACTGATAAAAAATAAAGTAAGATGTATAACGATTTTTTCGGGGTACTATCTTCTGAATTGTTTATTATTATCCAATGTAATATACACTCTCGTGGTCTTTAACCCTTATTCAACTATACCCGTCTGTGGAACGCAATACCACGAAGCTGCTTCCCATTTATAATGGCATGGTCGTTTTCGCGACCTACGTGAACAGGTCTTTGAAGTTTTGTCCTCTAAAATAAATGATAGAATTTTCATTACGATACAGATTAATTATTATTCTTGAGGTACCCCTGTGTCTTAATTTGTGGCAACATTATGCTATAAAAAAAAAAGCTTAAACAAGGAACTATAAAACCGTTACCATAATCACCAATGTCTAAACCTAACAATATGTTACCGTCATGGTAAAAGTAGTTAATGGCATATTAAAGTGTAGATGACACGGATCACATGATCACATATTTGAAGAGTATGTGTCTCCTAAAATATTTATAGAAAATTATTAATTGCGAAGTAGGTGGAAAACGAAAGCACGTAAGGGATACACTATTTCAGGGATAACTTTCTAAATATAAATGCGAATAATGTGAATCGGATATTTCGATTCTATTCAAAAGAAAAATGTAGATTATTTTATTTTAGTGTAACTACATAGAAAGGCCCGGAGATAACTTGAGGATAAGCTAAATGATGTAAGATGATAGTATAGTAATCGTTAATGAAGTAAATTGGGTAGACTTTGATTGGAGACGGGTCAGCAAGAACTTGTTTCAGTTGACTTAATAAGCTATCTTGTAGTATTCCGGCCTGCGGATCAGTATTCCACAGTCTTACAGTTATGGAAAAGAAGATTTGTCTGTGGAATCTGCGTTTAGATACAGGCATGGATAGGGAGCGGATGAAATAATATACAGTGGTTGTAGAGAGTCGGGTGCCTTTTTTTGTGAAAGATTGTTCAAGGAAGGACATGCTTAAGCGTCTTAGTATAAGACGCAACGAAATGCGGCAAGAAAAAGTCTCGTAAAAAAATACATTTATATTCTTCTAAACAACTCTAGTAAAACTGAATGTAAATATTCTTAAAATGTTTGCATAGTACATTTCCTAAAATATGTGAATGAATATAGTTTTACAGTAAAGCAAAGAACTTGGATAACGTATGCATGAAATAGCATACAAGACGTCTAAGATATAAAAGTATCACCGAAATTCGGAATGTCTATATAAGTCGGTTAGCAGGAAGTAAATATAAGAGGGGAGATGGTTTATGTTTCGGACCTAATGATATATAGACAGCAAATACACATGATTTCCCAACATATTTGTGGAAAACTGCTAGACGGATAGGTAAACCCATTTACAGACGTCGGCAATAAACGGTTCGTAACGAATTGGTACAAATGTATACTCCTTGTATTGTGTACTAAACAATAAAACATTTACCCCTCTTAACTTTCAAAAGAAAATAAGACAATCTGAAGAGAGAAACGTCTATATATATATATATATATATATATATATATATATATATATATATATATATATACGTTTCTCTCTTCAGATTGTCTTATTTTATATATATATATCTATATATATATTGTTTTTAATTACTAAAATATCAAGTGTATTAACTTACTTAATTACAATTTTTTTTTAATAGACAGGATAAACATTATCCGTTCATATGATTCAAGTTAAAATCTTGAAATTTGAATTGAATAATCTGACGATATGGGCACGCATGTTTTTCTTATCTTGTCTATTGAAACTCTTTGTACAGAATGCAGTTAATGCACTTGAAGTTGTAATAATTAATAACATATTTGACTCTACTGACGTATTGAGAACATTTTATTCTTGATCTTTACAAGAAATACCTCCTAATATATATATATATATATATATATATATATATATATGTATATATACTAGTAGATATACCCGTCGTTAATGGGTTAAAAACAGCCTACAGAAAATGGACTGTGATAGATGAAAGTATGATACGGTATGAAAAGTAAGGGGTTGTAAATAGATAGGTTTTGATACTCCAAAATTTCACCCTAAGCAAAATATGATGAAAGTAAAGATAATTTTCGCGAAAATATATGTTTTATATCAACATTGTTTCCATTCGTAGCCAAGAGTGACCAACAAAATGATGTTTCCTTACAAACAGAAAATGTTATATATATATAATAATATAAATGCACAAGAAATACATGTCACCATAGTCAATAAAAGTTACTTTTATTGTTGAAACGTTCATTGGTTTGTATTTTTAAGAAGTTTGTAAAAAAAAACCTTTTTTTGTTTATTCACTAACCGGTTTAAAAAAAATAAAATGCCCCGTGGAGAGCCCCGTTTTCAATTTGAAGGAGGGGAACCTTAGCATTCTGTGTTTACTATTTAAGGGAGTTCCTTCAACGTAAGGCATATTTATGAACATATTTGGTTGTTTGCCTTATCCTGTGCTTGAGGAATATTCGATTATCGCATGTGTAGTTTATATAAAAATTCATTTAAGTGTTATCGCCTCAAATTTCGTGTTAATTTTGGTTCGCTGAAATTATTTCAAGTAAAAAACATTATAAACTATCTCAAAACAAAACAAAAACATGAACTGAACATTTATTGACTATGGTAACATTTATTTCTTGTATAGTTTTTTTCGGGTAGTCGTTTTTTGGTTTTTCTACTAAACACTCTTACTAAATCATATCGACGAATTATCGAAAAACTAAGAAACAAAAATAGTTTTGAAAAATAATGAAGCCTTACTTTAGTAAAATAATCCGAAACAGCGAAATGGAATATTAAAAAAGTAAACACGTAATTACTTTAGTTTTTTAAAGCAAAGGATCGATATAAATATGAATAAGAAAAAAAGGCGCCCTTTTCAGGCAGAACAGCTTCGTTTCAATTTTAGAGTATAGAACGGTGTAGTATTGAGCGGTAAGATTCAGAGGTGTACTATTGTAATGCAATGAACACGCAGAAAGTGGTGTAATCAACTGCCTTCCTTCTAGTACAGACAAAAAAGCTTAAACATATATATATATAAATAAGAAAAAGGTTATGTAAATGTTTTTAAAAGACACATAATCACGTGAGCATGATTTTTCCTTCTTTTGACACGATTACAAGTAACATTCTTATTTTTATTATTTACCTATTTATCTATTTTCGAAAGAGTGCCACGTGCAAGTGGAGAAGGAAAAACAGAGTTATGCAAAATTTGTGTCAAGAATCGTCTAAAGTTCCGACTTTATTTTTTGGCTTTCACTTTAACAAGAAAGTGAATTCATGAGGTGAATTTATTCGACACAATATGATTCAACTAAAAAAAAAAAATGAATAAACGCTAACGTGAATTAAGATTTGAATAACCGTGTTATTGTGGACACTCACCCCTGTTAAAACACTTTGCTAAACTTTGTGACATATTTACATTCTATGGAGGCCATGCACGAACGAAAACCCAACTCTACTGACGTGCAGAAGTTCAAGTGCAGCGTGAACCGACATCTTGCTGCCCAAATCCCTACATGGTACCCCAGTAGTTTTGGATCCTGATAGTAGCTTCCTACACCAAAGTGGCAGTGTGCCTTGTTTGAGGTGAAAATGTAATAAAATGTTTTAAAAAAAAATAATGTTATTATACCAGATTTCTTCAAACTGAAACATAATTATCAAAGTATACTTACGCAAATAGATATGAAAAATGTTGTAAAAGTTTGTGCCATATTTCCATGCAGTACAGGCGCGAACGCAGACCCCACAATTTTATTATACCATCCCTATTCAAGTTGAAACATACTTATCACAGTATTCTTATGCACATCTATATCAAAAACACTTGTAAACTTTTTTTTTCATTTTTTATTTCCATACTTTGGGTGCAAGGCGCGAACGTAGAGCGCACAATTTTTATGAACCACCGTTCTGCCAGATAAAACATACCAATTGCTATGTCTCGATGCATCTTCACTCATTATATATGATCAGTTTTTGTTAAATAATTAACCACATAGGAGCCTATCCGTGACCACACACACACACACAAACACGCGTACACTACACACACACACACACAGACGTTCAGCTTCATATTATATATATATATATATATATATATATATATATATATATATATATATATATATATATATATATATACGCTTCTCCTTCAGGTCGTCTTCATATCGTATTTGTATATATACATATGTGTGTATGTGTTCGTGTGTGTGTGTATTCGTATGTGCGTCTGTGTTACTGTTTATTTTTCATGGAGGTATCTTATTTTGTCATATCCTTTATTATATTATTTCTTTAATGTATTTTTTCTTTCCATAATATTTGACCATTCCGTTCTTGATTTTGTTTTTACATTGCGCGGGAAAAAATGGGATCGTTTTCCTTTTATTTATGGTTATTACGTTTCGCTTGCTTTTCGCACGTCCAGTGTTGGTTTTGGCGTGAAATATATATTTTTAATGTTGACCCCGTAGACCTATCACTCTTATGGATTTTATTTTCGTTTCTATTCTTATTTTTTTAATATTTTTTTAGGAATCACTTCTGTCAATTATGGAATCCTCTTGATAGTCAAGTCGCTATCAAATACATCTCGGTATAAAAGTCATAAAATGAAACTAATCGTGGGGTAAAATGGATGCAGATATATGCTTGGACAAAAATGCGTGAATAGCGAACTTAACTTCAGACAAAAAAAGAACAAATGACCATGTGGAAGTGTGTTGACAAAAAACAACCATGGAAAGCAAATGGCTTCCGGTTTTAAGATTTCAAAAACGCAAGCGATGCTTATAAAAAATAAATTGTTACGTAGTGTATAATAGGTCGGCTCCTTGGAAATTAATAATTTTTCATTATTTCATTTTTACTGTAGCTACTTACAAAAAATTCCTATGTCTATATATATATATATATATATATATGTATATATATATATATATATGTGTATATATATATATATAAATTAAGTATAATAATTATAAAATACATACATACACTTGTGTTACATCCTTTTTGGAATTATCAGTGCAGGTTGTATATATATATATATATATATATATATATATATATATATATATATATATATATATATATATATATATATATGCACTGCTGATTCATGAAAGCTATGATGGTAAGATTTAAAAAAAAAAGACAAGCGCTGTTTATAAAAATTTTGTTCGCTTTTGTGCAATACGGCGTATACACACATGCCCGCATACACATACACACACACACACACATATATATATATATATGTATCTATGAATATATAGATAAAAATAGATCCGCTCGTCAATTGTGAAGTATCAGTTTCCGCCGCAACATCTACATTGTTTGGAAATCGACAAAGATCATTTGTTTATAGCCATGCTAATCTTTGTCGGTGCAGATTACTGACACAATACATGGATCTAGGAGCAAGAAAACTTTGATAAGGTATATATATATATATATATATATATATATATATATATATATATATTTATATTTATATATATATATATATATATATATATATATATTTATATATTGAGCAATTCCCAATAACCCAACTCCTACATGGACACTATTTGAATCCATTAGTAAAAAGTCTAGGAGGAATAGAAACAATGCCGAGATAAGCGGAGAGCACATTCAGAAGCTGGAAATGCCAGATAGTCAATAAATTGCTTTTTTCGGTGGTCCAACATGAATTACTTCAGGATACCAACGTTGCTTAACTTTGGTTAATGGCTACAAAAAAGAAAATCTTAGCAGATAAACTGGATCACTAATATATATATATATATATATATATATATATATATATATATATATGTATGTATATATATATATATATATATAGTCTTTGAAGTTTTCAACCTTTAAAACTATACTAAAGAATATTTTTTATCATTCGTCAGAAAACCATCTAGCTAGTAAGTCATTTCATCACCTGCAATCCCTGCATCAACTCGCACTCGAATTTACTATAATACCAATAATTTATTTTTCAAGGGATCATCAGTTGTTTAACATGAAACACTGTTTCGGGGATTTAAAAACAAAACAGTATATTACATCATGGCTCCCCAGCAGTGTTGATCAAACACCACCACCCTTAATCTTAGGAAGAAGACATGTTACAAACATTTGATCCAATTTCCTATTCTTAATTGCAATTACTAACCTTTTCATAATATAAAAATGAATTTTTTACCTGTGCGATTCATCAATTTCCACATTTAAAAAGGATACATTTTTTTTTTTTTTTAATTTATCAGTCTTGTATAAATAAGATTAGGATTAATCCATTTAACTACTTATCACCCCCACTATGATTAGTATTTAGTTTATATATATATATATATATATATATATATATATATATATATATATATATATATATATATATATACATTGTTTTTACCCAATTAAGACAACCAAGTTAATGTTGATATGAAAAGTAGCATATATTCATTGTACGTTACAATCGTTTCGGGAGCATTCAAACAATTTCAAACCTTGTCTTGTTTGAAAATATTCACAATAATGCCCTCTCTTTACAAGTAGAGAAAAACCGCATTTACTGAACAGTATGGAAGTTATACATATATATATATATATATATATATATATATATATATATATATATATGTATATATATATATATATATATTTGATGTCATACATAAAACCTTAGTATAATTTCCTCAACGCTTCTTAAACCGGCACCATCAAAGACACACACTTCTATTAAAGTTGCTTATTGCCATTTCTTGTCACAATATCACTCTTTTTTATGCTCCATTAACCACTTTCTATATATAGCTTTAAGGATATATACATATATATATATATATATATATATATATATATATATATATATATATATATATATATATATATACAGTAGCGTCCAAAACTAAAGGGAAAAAATTAAACCTAATATTTGTTAGTCATAGCAAATGTGAAAAGCTGAAATTTTTACAATTGGTTGTCGTTATCATCCATAATCTATAAAATTATAAACTCCAATGACCGTGTAACGAGTGATGTAACCCTCTTTCCTGTTTACGATATCCGGTTGCGCATGCGCGCATAAACATTAACACATAACAACTAAAACAAATAATCACAAATCACTTCTGTTGCAGATTTTGACATGCACACAGACATTTTCACGTTATTATTTCGAAATTATTATTTAACGTGGGAAGAGTTCGGTGGTTTTGCAACAATTATTTATATTAAAACTATACTGTCGCGATTTACTTAAAAATAAACAACTTTAACTCTTTGACAATCATAAGAAAAATTGTAGTGAAGCCAAGACTGCTGCTATTGCTGCTACTACTACTACTACTAATAATAATAATAATACTACTGCTACTCTCTATCCGTCCCTTTTCCTTCCTTACTTCCTTCCTTCTTCTTTTATTTTTTCTTTACATTTCTAGATACAAAATAGTTGTGTGAGAACGTTGAATTTGTTGACATATTTACTAATCTGTTTCAATATTAGTTTTATTTTATTATATTTATTTAGGTCTTTTTTTTTGCTTCAGGTTTTATTGTTTACATTTTTTTATTAGATTTTAACTTTTTATAACATTTGTAAAGGTTGCATCAACCGGCACCATGTCAAAACGCCAAAAACTTTATTACTTTGAGAGATAAGCTATTGTGAGGCTACACAAGGAATGGCACACCATTGGAGAGCTTTCAGAGAAAGTGAAACCTTCCAAGAGTGTTGTAGTTTTTGACGCTTCTGTATATATATATATATATATATATATATATATATATATATATATATATATATATATATATATATTGTTTTGTTTTAGCGATATGTTTTGAATTAATTCAATTATTTACGAAAGTGCATTTTTATCTAAAATGCGAGTTGGGAATAATTATCCCTTTTAAACCAATTTGGTACCCCCATATGGGGAGCGGTATATATATATATATATATATATATATATATATATATATATTATTTTTAAAATGTAATTATCCATATATATATATATATATATATATATAATATATGTGTGTGTGTATTTGTGTGCATGCACCTATGTAAATATATACATGAATATATGTACACACCGCATGTGTGTGTGTGACTGAATATATCTCTATATG
>NC_136513.1:26645000-26647500 GCF_053919585.1 Euprymna scolopes | reverse complement strand
ACTATTACGGCATCTGGATGGATTTATTTGTTTGTACATCCCTGCTCCATGAGACGTTTTGACTTCCATTGCAAACTACCGATAGATGTTCAAGAAGTAGTGCTTTGCTAATTACCCGTGTACTACTCTCTCAACTTGATTTTGGCAGTTATCGTATCCATTTTAGGTTATTATGCTGCATTAGCTTATGTGGTTAATCAGTTAGTCTATTTGTCCTCCGATGCTCTATTTGCTATTTACTGGTGTTTTGTCGATATTGGCGTCGATGTAGTGTGGTTCTCCTCATATTTTTCTTTTCTCCTGTTATCCCTTCCATCTATATTGTCTTCCCTGCTCATTTTTTTCTCTTTGTAATCCTACTGTGGTAATTATTCATTTAGTATTCTGCATTGTGCATTTTCCTGGTTATTATTTTTTGTGTGTGTTTAATTAACACAGTCTACTATATGGAACAGTATTGTCATCGATTTCGTTCACATAGAGTCCGGCGTTTTCACTCGTTGGGTGAGAGGCATTGTGCATGGTCATAGGTTCCTAGTATTCTTCTCGAGATAACTTATTTCTTCTTAGTGCAACCCTATAAACAGCTCGGAGTATCTTACTAATGACACTGCTCATGTGTTTATACCTTTTTACTATGTTTCTAATATATATTTTTGTTTCGAGGAGTGTTTTGTTCTTCTGAGGTGTTCATTACCAATGTCTTTTTTCATTTGTGTTGTTATATGGTATCTGTTTCCACAACTATAATAAATTATAAGCTGTCATGTTTACCTAAGGCAGACATCTCCGCTTGAGTAAATGATTGTATACCTTCCGGTGCCTTTAGCCCCCTCCCCTCATAACCAACAGTACGCACTTTTCCATACAAAATTATATTTTCACATCCTTTTATCTTGTTTGTGTTCATTAGAATTTTTTTATTTCCTTTTAGGTTCTACCAAAATATTTCAGGTCGTCCATGTACATTAGTTAGTTTATTCTTTCATATATATTAGTGAATTTATATCCAATTGGCACTTTCATAACATTTTTATAAGGAATATCATGGTTATGCTGAACAATAGAGATGATAGGTAATTACCTCGGAAGATATCTCTTAGTAGTGTCAGCACAGTCGTGTATTACGAACAGTTGTCAGTTCAAGTCTCCATGTTCTTATTACATTTTCAATCAACTTGATAATAGTGTATGGTAATTTGAACATTATCATACATTATATTATATATGATTGTGAAACACTGTCGTATACTTTCTTTTAGACGATTCATGCCTTGGCTATAATCGTGTTCTACTTTATTATTATAATCATTATTGTTCTACTATTATTATTGGTATAGTTGTTTTTATTATTGATATTGGAGTTTATGTTGTTATTATTTTTTTATCAATATTATTATTTTTTTAAATTATTTTTTTATTGTTGTTGTCATTGATGTTTTTATCACTGTTGGTATTATTATTATTATTATTATTATTATTATTTTATTTTTAACATGACTATTATATTTTATCATTATCCTTATCATTCTTATTATTGCGAATTCTTTAATCAATGTGTACTGTTTTCACCCTCTTCACAATGTTCAAGTAGAGCATATTATTATGAAACTCGTCCGAAAGATTATCAACATCAGCATAACCATCATTCCGACTAAAATCCAATCAACTACCTTGACCACCCTAAAACCATTGTCCCCCCCACACATAAAAAGAAATAAAAAAAAGAATCTACGAAAATAATCCCTGCAGAATTTCTATCGACCATGTCTCCCTACTGTCCGAGGTTTTGGTCAGCTCCTTATCGATCTTAGACTCTTAATCATTCCACTGTCCATCCTGAAATCGCCACACCATGACCCCGAACCCTACTACGACCATTGCCTGTTTTTTTTTATACTCTTTCCCAATTCAACACCAAGCTCCTCAAACCACTACGACCGCCTACCATCACGTCCATTCTACCGCATCGCCCTTTTCACGCTCCCCACCCAATTTTCCTCTCTACCTCTGGCTCTCTCTTTCCAATTCATCCATACTTTCGACATTTTCCCTTACAACCCGCGTCCCTCTTACTTGCGATATTCCTCCCCATTGACCGGAAAATGTCACCTCCGTCTATCCCCTGCTACACTCTAGTGTCCACTATCGTCCGTCCGTTCAACACCATCGTCAGGCCCAACACTAAAATTTGTACTGCGATGGCTTGTATCGTGTCCAGGGGTTCTTCTTCTTTTTTTTTTCGATTTCCCTTTCCTTCACTCTAAACCCTAATCAGTCTTACCCTCTACACGTTGTTCGACCATTCAATCCCCCTTTTCTGGGTGCCCCAACCCCTGATAGCAAGGTATCAACTATCGGCACCAAGTGTGTCAATAACCACTATTACTACCGTAACATCGTTGCTATCACTTCCACTGTTCAGAATTTGACTACTACCATGAATTTCTTTAAATTAAGCTCTTGTATCCCTACTTGACCACTACTCTTTAGACTCGTT
>NC_136513.1:26640000-26642500 GCF_053919585.1 Euprymna scolopes | reverse complement strand
TGAGCGCGTGTATGTGTCTGGGTTTATGGGGAATGTTCTTATTTAATCATATATCACCATTTTATGTATACAAATCTTTAAATTTATAAAGCTCGCCGTAACTACAGAGCATATACTAATAAACCCCAAAAAAGACTATATTCCAAATTTCAAAATGTTGTTCATCTCACTATTCATTTTTTCAAAATGCTTAATTCTTTACATCACCTGTTTAGTGTGTGTTAGGATGCAGGTACTGTCCAGAATTTAACAATTTTACACGTTGAACTAAATAAACGGTTAGATGGACATCTTGAAGTTTGGAATATAGACTTTTTGTCATTCATATATCAGGTAATTTGTATTAAAATCAGCGTCTTACATTAAATTACATTGTTGTTATCCAAGCCAATCAGGGCTAAATTTATTTTGTAACTAATCAGAGTATTTTCTTTATTAAATTATACGGCATAATTACGTTGACATACCGGTTCTCGTTAGATCACCGAAGTTAAGCAACGCTGAGCCTGGTCAGTACAAAAATGGTTGACTATTTGGGAATTCCAAGTGCTGTTCGTTCTCTCCGCTTATCTCGGCATTGTTTTCAGCCGCCTGGATTTCTTTTCACTGGAATCGAACAGTGTCGATTCAGCAAAAGTGCTGTTTGGGATTACGATACCCTTGCCCCATAATTACATGCACTGCTGCCCTTATAGGGGTATCCATTGTCTTTCGAGACTGGGGGGGGGAGGCTTCCATATTCACTTCCATTAAATTCCCACAGCATAGACTTTTGTTTCGGACAGCATCGATCATTGACGTTATTGCATGGCAAAAGCTAAGTACACTAAATGTCTATAAACTAAACTTACCGCTAAACAAAGAGTACTTTAACGGATTTAGTAATATTACAAAAAGATTGATAGGGTTATTGGATAAGTAAATAGAAAGAGGAATATAGGAAAATTCATAAATGATGAAGATGCTGGTGGTGGTGATGCCCCTGTTGTAATTGTTGCTCTTTTTGAGCATCATTCATTCATTTCGTATGAATCAAAACAATTACTGTTTGCATTCACTTCCTATATATCTTTCTGGTTAGAAATCTTTCTAGGATGGCATTGCTTATTTGCAAGAGTGGTCATGTGAACGTAACTTAGATGCCTTAGTGGAAGTGTTTCTGTAGAACGAATTGATTCGAACTGGATACACCGGTGCTGTTAGTTCGTGTCGGTATAAACTTAACCACCAGCACCTACCTGCTGCTGTTGTCGAGGATTTGTTGATTGTTAAGCAACTAATAGTTCTGCAAAGGGCGTTCGAATATGTCTCTCAAATGTCTGGTCTGTATGAGTTCCTATCCTTTGTAAAAAGTATTCGTTAATCTAAAAGATTAGCGTTATTTAGCCCTTCATTCTGAAACCTGCAATGCCCAACTGTTGCGTACGAAGTGGAGAAAGATTCAAAACATCCTAGAGAAAGGGTAAAAAACAACGATGAGGCTTTTATTTCATTGGTTTACTGTTCATTCCTGGCATATATTTCTTTCACACGCGTAGTTAGAGACAGTACCAAAGAACGAGGCATCTGAAGGCCAATTCCCCCTGTGTGTGTTTTTTAACGGAGCTGTGCTAAATCGACGTGTTGACAGGGGACTGGAGTTGGAACAGATACATTGACAGCATTGCCAAGGCAGCTTCGAAAAAGTGGGCTCTTTAACGTGCTGAAAGTATTCAGAATCTCTATGTGGCCACCATCCGCCCATGTATAGGGTATTGCTGTCACATTTGGGCTGATGCATCTGATGTAGTATCTCACTCATGTACAGGGTTCAAAAGAGAGTTAACTACATAATAGGTCCTGAACTGTCATCTAAGCCTCAACCCCTCTCCCACCGATTAAATATTGCATCCCTCTTCTACACGTACTTGAAAGGTAAATGTTCTGACGAACTACAAGGGAGTGTAGCCCCTCGACGTAAATACTACCAAGAAACCCGACAAACAGCTACATCTCACCCCTACACAGTAGAGACCCCTGGATGTAAGAAACATTCTAGTTCTATTTTTTCTTCCGCAAAACTGCTAGACTTTGCAATTCCCTTTCGGGATTCTGCTTTCGTAACTGTACTGACATACAGAAGTGCAAATGTAATGTGAGCAGTTGTCTTGATGATCATCTCCTTTTATAATATGCCTGCAACTTATGTCCTCGGTAGTAACCCCCTTCTTCAAAGTGGCACTGTGCCTTGTTTGGGGGTGAAAATGAAATTAAACAAAAAATCCTGACTATTACTAGTAGCTCTATAAAGAACCTAACTTTTAGATGGTATAATTTTGATATTTATATTTTCAAAGGATGGGTGAGATGAGATTTTAGGAATGTCTGCATCTGATCATGACGATATGACATTATTTAAATCAGAAGTTAAATTACAAAAAAGAGGGCATGAAATGAACACGTGTAAAATTTTTTGTTCTTTTACTGTAGGTTATTTCCACAGACAAGGCCTCTTTTCGGG
>NC_136513.1:26522500-26635000 GCF_053919585.1 Euprymna scolopes | reverse complement strand
AATCGTTTTAAAGCTTTTTTATTTAAAAAAAAATACAGGATGGAAAGAAATTCGTACAATTTTCTTCTTTGTATTTAAGATCGGCCGAAAAATTGTTGAAACACCTCGCGATATCAACGATATATATATATATATATATATATATATATATATATATATATATATATATATATATATATATATATATATATATGGAGAGAAAGATAGGTATAGATTGAAATTATTATTGCACACCTGTTTATATAAAATCAAAAATCATTCAAGTTGATGCCATTTTAATTGTTTTCTAAATTTGTATAAAACTTTCTTTTTCTTCACCATCAACCGAACAAGGTATACCTCTACTTGGACGGAAGGGAATATTAATTTGGATCATACCTAAAAGAATTACTAAGGTGTTAGTGTACGTTGCAATTGAACTTCTGAATATCTGTATAGGCAGAAAAGCAGATAGCAAGCAGCGGATTCCAAAGTCTAGCTTTTCGAGGGAAAAATCTATTGGCGTAGAACACTTTCTGGCATTTAAGGACTTTAGAGAATAATGTAAGTGTTTGATTTTGTTGGTAAGCGGGTTTGTCTGAATTATTTACGGAGAGGGGTCACAAGTGCAATGAGTTCATCGGAGTACGTTTTATTAAAATACTTGTAAAATAGGCACAGGTATGACACTTGTAGCGATGGGGCAGGGGTTGGAGCTTTGTTTACAAAGCGGGGCATATTAAATTGGAGACTCTTTTTTTACCCTATTCTAAAGGGGAAAACTAGTGGTGGATGCACCAATCAAGATGTAGTAACAATACTCTCTGCATTGCGAATGGTGGTCTCATATTCCCAGGCGTGTGTAGTTTTCTAATACGGTTGAAGGAAACAATAATTTTTGCAGCAGTCTTTGCAATTTACTCAGTGTATTTGTTCCTGTTTTTATTGCCCGTGAACATAAAGGAGATTGACGGAAAAATTCTCAGTTAGGGTGTTATTTGTCATTGATGTCGGTTGTTAGGGAAGGTTAGTATGTTTGTTAAAAGAGATCAGAATTGTCTTACTAAGATTAAATGTGGCCATTTATTTCCAGCCCCACTCAAATCCGTTTCGGAGGTCATTTTCCAAATATTTTGCCACTGTCGTAGATTTTTGCATGATAAATACTGTTCCACTTGACTGTTACCCGACCCTGGTAGCTTTCAAAGTGGTAGCTTTCAAATCTAATAAAACCAAATTATTCATTAGCCGTCCCCTTCAATAATAAAATTCTCCCCAAATTACACTATTAACGATTTCTAAACTACGGCCCAATATTCTTTAGCCGTAATCCTCTATTGGCCTTCGGGGCTTTATAAGTGGTTATTACACTAAATAATAAGGAATGCACATGAAAAAGAAGTAAAAACGAGAAAAGCTTAAAATAAAAAATTGTAAAATACAAAAGTGTAAAATAGAAAAGCGTGAAATTACGAAGTATAGCATAGAAATGTGTAAAATAGAAAAGTGTAAAATAGAAAAGTATAAAATCGAAAAGCGTACAAAAGAAAAATGTGACGTGGAAAAGAGTAAAATAGAAAAGCGTAAAATAGAAAAGCGTAATATAGAAAAGTGTAAAATAGAAATGTGTAAAATAGAAAAGCGTAAAATAGAAAAGTGTAAAATAGAAATGTGTAAAATAAAAATGTGTAAAATAGAAATGTGTAAAATAGAAATGTGTAAAATAGAAAAGCATAAAATAGAAATGTGTAAAATAGAAAAGCGTAAAATAGAATTGTGTAAAAAATAAAGGTGTAAAATAGAAATGAGTAAAATAGAAAGGTGTAAAATAGAAATGTGTAAAATAGAAAAGCGTAAAATAGAAAAGCGTAAAATAGAAATGTGTAAACTAGAAAAACGTAAAATAGAAAAGCGTCAAATAGAAAAGCGTAAAATAGAAAAGTGTAAAATAGAAAAGCGTAAAATAGAAAAGCGTAAAATAGAAATGTGTAAAATAGAAATGTGTAAAATAGAAAAGTGTAAAATAGAAATGAGTAAAATAGATAAGCGTAAAATAGAAATGTGTAAAATAGAAATGTGTAAAATAGAAAAGCGTAAAATAGAAATGCGTAAAATAGAAAAGCGTAAAATAGAAATGTGTAAAATAGAAAAGCGTAAAATAGAAATGTGTAAAATAGAAAAGCGTAAAATAGAAAAGCGTAAAATAGAAAAGTGTAAAATAGAAAAGCGTAAAATAGAAAAGCGTAAAATAGAAATGTGTAAAATAGAAATGAGTAAAATAGAAAGGTGTAAAATAGAAAAGTGTAAAATAGAAAAGCTTAAAATAGAAAAGGTTAAAAATAGAAAAGCGTAAAATAGAAAAGCGTAAAATAGAAAAGTGTAAAATAGAAAGGTGTAAAATAGAAATGTGTAAAATAGAAATGAGTAAAATAGAAAAGCGTAAAATAGAAAAGCGTAAAATAGAAACGTGTAAAATAGAAATGAGTAAAATAGAAAAGCGTAAAATAGAAAAGCGTAAAATAGAAAAGCGTAAAATAGAAACGTGTAAAATAGAAATGAGTAAAATAGAAAAGCGTAAAATAGAAAAGCGTAAAATAGAAAAGTGTAAAATAGAAACGTGTAAAATAGAAATGAGTAAAATAGAAAAGCGTAAAATAGAAAAGCGTAAAATAGAAACGTGTAAAATAGAAATGAGTAAAATAGAAAAGAGTAAAATAGAAAAGCGTAAAATAGAAAAGCGTAAAATAGAAATGTGTAAAATAGAAATGAGTAAAATAGAAAAGCGTAAAATAGAAAAGCGTAAAATAGAAAAGCGTAAAATAGAAAAGCGTAAAATAGAAAAGCGTAAAATAGAAATGTGTAAAATAGAAAAGTGTAAAATAGAAATATGTAAAATAGAAAAGCGTAAAATAGAAAAGTGTAAAATAGAAATGTGTAAAATAGAAAAGCATAAAATAGAAAAGCGTAAAATAGAAATGTGTAAAATAGAAATGTGTAAAATAGAAATTAGTAAAATAGAAAAGCGTAAAATAGAAAGGTGTAAAATAGAAATTAGTAAAATAGAAAAGCGTAAAATAGAAAAGTGTAAAATAGAAATGTGTAAAATAGAAATGTGTAAAATAGAAATGAGTAAAATAGAAAAGTGTAAAATAGAAATGTGTAAAATAGAAAAGCTTAAAATTGAAATGTGTAAAATAGAAAAGCTTAAAATTGAAAAGCGCAAAATAGAAAACTGTACAAGAGTAACATATAAAGAATAGGAATTTTAAAGAATGAAATATAAATAAATAAACAACTATAAAAATAAAGAGATTTCGAACAAACGAATAAATTTGATATCCCGAACATCAGAGGAGAAATAGAAAGAAAGAAAAACAGAAATGACGAAGAGAGTTAGGATGTAAATAAAATTAATGAGCAGGAAAACATGTAAAAATCGGAAAATAATTGATTAATTAAAAAAGAAAAACAAAAAGAAAAGGAAAAAAAAACTAGTAAAAACGAAATCAAGATAGACTTAAAGATGAAAACGAACGCAGACAAAAAACAGTAATGAATCATAAAACACATGAAAACAGAAATAAAAACTAATAAAAAGACGAAACATATGAACTACATTAAACAACGGTAGAAAATGAATGAACGGCCAAAAATATAAACATGAAAGGTAACATTTATATTAAATCAACTAAACTAACTAAATATTTCTACTTTTTTTTTTAAATTACAGGTGAGGCATAATTTTTATATGTACGATTCTAGTATTTTTCTTGTTGCATAAATATGAAATTTTGAAAAATAAAACGTGATTTAGTTTAATCTCAAGCAGGAACCTAGAAAATAATTAGAATTTTTAAGAATGCCAAAAATTAGACAAACGTTCATGATAGGAATGTAAAGATGCACGGCTAAGAGAAAAATACAGCACGCTTTACCTCCCTTTAACAAGCTTATATCACTTCCGTATAATCCATGGGGTGGGGACTTTGTTTTCGTTCGGTTAAACGAAGAATGAATAACTTACTTTTGGGGACTAATTAAGCTATTTTGTATAAAAAAGTATTTTATAAAATTTAATTCAATATTTTAGGATTTTACTCTATTATCTTTGAAATAAACCCGAAAAACTAATATTTATCTTTCAAAGGATTTTTGCAATGAATTTATTTAACTTCAAAATGTAGCTGAATTAGTTAGCTCTCCACAATATCTGAATTAGTTAGCTCTCCAAAACAATTTTTTTTCATGACTTATTTCTCACATGTAAAAATATTTTCCTTCTTTTGGAAATTAATTTAGTCTTTAATCTTTTAAATACAATAAAAACGTACTCGGAAACCAATAATAAAATTAGGATGAATCGGCTTTCCAAACTATGTCCCCTAATTTTATCCCCCATTTTTGCCTGTACCGAGAATAAGGATAACAGTTACGTCAGCCGGGATGAATCTCTTTTCCTCTGATAACAGATACTATAGTTTGATCCTAGTTCATTTCATAATAAAATGTAAACTATCAACCAATCCTAATCACTTAATATGCAAAGGAATATATAGTTATCTTCTTTTCCTTTTTCTCTCTATCTTCCTTGCCATTTTCTTTCATCCATCCCTATTTATCTCCTGGCACTCATTTAATTAATATATTTTTTTTTAATGAAAAACTACATGTTAAAAATAAATAGAAACACGAGACACATGTGATTAACTGTACTAAAATCAGCACGTTTTACTTCCGTAAATAATGTGCGTCCAAAACCTTACAATTGGCAGATGGATTTAATTCAAAAATATTAATAATACTATGTAAGAAATAATACGCCTTAGGTTTTTCTGATGCTTTTCATTATGTTTATAATTTGTGTAAAAGTATATGTTTAACAAGATTTTTTTTAAATTCGAAACCTTAGAATGCAGGACTAACTTTCTCATTTCACTCCTGCAAAGAATGCCAACGCTTACATCTGATGAAAGTGGGAATTTACATCGACCAAAACGTTGTAAAGATAACCCTCAAGATAATATTTGTCCGATAACTCCAAATAATACAAACCTTTATATCTTATTTGAAAAGATCGGAACTCTACATTGTTTCAGACACTATTCATTTTGATATCATCATCTGAATGTAAGTTTTAAATAATCAGCGGGAACTAAAGATAATGGGATGCACAAGAACACGCACCAACATCTTATGAAAGAAGTTTGAATGCTATAAGTTTCATAATATTGCCTTCACTTATTGATGTCTGAAAGGACTGTTCCTTGTAGTATTAGCGTTGCAAGTATTTCTGAGCGTGTTACGTATCCACACTGAGTTTCTACTTTGTACGCAGCTTCATCTTCGGTGAATAGTTGCTCCTAACAATGATGCATTTGTTGAATTATCATTCTGCAGACTTCATTTCCCGTGACCTGGTATTTATAAGGCATGGTAATCATTCTGGTCTTCGTATGGCATGGTAATGATTTTGCTGATTTTATTTTATTTATTTGCGGAATATTATCCTCATCTTTTGCAGTTGTTATTTTTAGGACGTTTCGACCGAATTATTAATCTGCCCTTCGTCGGGTTGTTAACAGCGACGGGATTGGTATGCTGAATCTTCAAATGTATCTTCAGTAATTACTGTCTTCCATAGTTGCTATCGTCTCACCAGGTTTTGGGCAGCTAATCCCCTGTCCAGCTGTGAGTAAGATTGAAACCGTTATCTTCAGACAATTCTCATCTGGAACTGTAAAGATTCAACGTTTCCATCCACTACGCCATAGGCCCCGAGGAATTAGTTGGCCAAAACGTAGTATGACGACAGCAACAATGACCGGCTGTATTTATTGAAGATACATTTGAAGATTTAGCTGAGAACCTGCCGAATGCTAGAGGATTAGTTGGCCGAAACTTAGTTAAACCAAACTAAAAAAGAGGAGGATAATAGTCAACAAATGCATAAAATAAATCTCAGAAGAATTCCAATAATTAAATGATATATGAGTCTGCGGATGCCTTTTGTTTCTACAGATTGAATATTTTGTATGTATGTCATTAGTGTCAATTCCTGAAGCATGTACGAGTTGACAATTTTTTTGTTTTTAAATTAATCCAAAACACACGAACGTTTTATCGTAATACGAATGTCTCACTAATGTGTTTAGTGAAGCTAATAAACGCGTAGAGGGTACATTAGTATCAGTACCAGTATAAAATCGTTCGTGTGGGTTTGATTACTTAGACGCAAATCGATGATCTGTTTACGCAATATTGGCGAAAGTATTTAAGAGATCTCTCGAATTTGGGATCCGCTCCTTAGAAATTTACTTTTCCTAACAATGCGATATCATCTCATAATAATTTTCTATTAGCAACATTCACGCGACTCTGTTTGTAGATAAGTGGAAAGATATAGAACTGTATATGTACATTATGTATATGTGTACGTGTATGTCCATGTATATATGTACTCGGGTGTATCAGAGTATAGCTATTTTTGCAGTTATTTATGCATATTTTTGCATGTAGATATTCGTAGCTTTCTTACATTTTATATTTATTTATATTTTATATTTCTGTGCGTATGTGTAAGAAAATATACGAAACGGTGTTTATCTACACCTGAGTGTATATATATATATATATATATATATATATATATATATATATATATATATATATATATATATAACTACTTCATTTACTCACATAAATTTAATATACGAAAGTATAGATTTATGCGTAAACTTTAAGTATTTACTTCAAAAGTGCTCAATACGTAGGTAGAGCTAGTTAGTAATTAATAAAATATATATGACGACTAAGCTACACTGAATATTCTGCGTTTCATCCACTGTAGGATTCGTCAGGCTTATGCGCATAAGCCTGACGAATCCTACAGCGGATGAAACGCATAATATTCAGTACAGCTTAGTCGCCATATATATTTTATAAATTACTATATATATATATATATATATATATATATATATATATATATATATATATATATATATATATATATATATGTGTGTGTGTGTGTGTGTGTGTGTGTGTGTGTGGTCACTGCTGAAATATGTGTGTATGACAATGGAGAATACCGTTTTCTCCACACTGGCCGGCTGTCGGGAATATGCGAAGTACCTAGCCGCTTTGACCGCTGGCTAAAGGAAACATAATGCCGGATTTCTCAAGTAATTCATAACGCAAAAATAAAGACGAGATACTCAAACTTTAAATTATTAAAACGAATATAAAAAGAAATTAAACAAATAAAAAGTATCCCTTACCGAAATTAAGATATTAAGAAATAAAAGCCATTTGAGGAATGGATTGTTCAGAGATCTTACTTATCTTAACCCCCACCCATAGTCGATGACAAGATTCTAATTTTGTAAGCGAAATAAGAAAAATTTTTGTGTCTTGAAATTTCAATTTTCAAGTGTAATTCTGGGCCTGAAGATGTAATCTACCAAGTAACGAGTGATTACAGAAACATCTCTGCACATATGTAACCATCAATGTTTGTATGAATAACTTATATATATATATATATATATATATATATATATATATATATATATATATATATATATATATATATATAATAATTCCCACAGCAAAACAAGGTCGCAGCCCACAAGAGCCATGACAGTCAACGACCCGGAAATCCAAGACTCGAATTTCGCCTTCATGTGGGCTCATCAGTTATACACATCTGAACTCAGAATTCGAAATCCGAGCATTTTACATGCTAGGCAAGCACTATGCCACTGGGTAAACACCCCGCACACAAGAAATTCTATTAATTATCACAGATCATGCAACCCACGCCGAAATCCGATTGTGAAATGGTCCTAGTTCGACTCGACAAGGGACACCATATATATTAGTCACGAACAGCTCGTATGTTTTCTATTACATCGATGCAATTTTTTGTTTGCCCATGTCAGACCATCTCGCTTACCGTTCACCATTTTAACAATCTGGCAAATTACAGATATTCTAATTGACCATAGTTGTAAACTAATCATTTTACGTCTTATGGTTTACAAATGTTGAAAATTAGAGATGTCGAAGTCAGATAAGTTTACGACTTCATTTTATCATCTAAGGACGTACACATCTGGTTTACATAAAAGCATCCCAAACCGGCTGGCGTGTTTTATTGACCACAAAAAATAAACAAAAACAACCCAGAAAATTACCGAAATAACAATTGAATGGACTATGATCCAATCTGTGTCAAACTATAGCCATAAAGTGGCGGTAAAACTCATAACCATTGGCGCGTAAAATATATTCTTCTCGACCAATACATTTCCGGCGTACGCCATCATTTTTTTTTTCAACAACAAAACAAATATTAAAAAAAAATAATGACAAATGTATTATTTCCCCCAATAATGTTTATTTTTCCGTCCTCATTTATTATTTATTTATTTATCTTGTTTATTTTATTATTTAGAGCTGGCACGAGGAAATTCTTGATAGATAGTTACTTAGCATCTTAAGCATGATGAAGATTCGTCTAAGTGTAACGTGATCATTTGTAAAAAAGAGGACTTTTTGAATTAGTTCGTCGGTAATTTAATCAGTGTTTGACATGATAGCTCAAGCATAAGTTTAGTTGTGAGCATTTCTCGTCTTTAGCCAGTAAAAAAACAAGGATAAAACTATGATACAACTAACATGCTGATCTTGAATTTTTTGCTTGGAAAAAAGTCTGGTATATGTTCTTATGTGCGACAATTTACGTTTATCCTGCCATTAATAGAATATATATATATATATATATATATATATATATATATATATATATATATATATATATATATATATATATATATATATATGTGTGGTTTTTAAATTATAATTATCCTCTGGAACATATTTCATCGTCTACGATTTATCAGAGTAGCTGCGTCTTTACGATGAGTCGTAGACAACGAAACACCTGCCAGTGGTAAATTATATTTTATAAACAATATATATATATATACATACAGCTCTCCATGTGGGGGTACCAAATCAGTAAAACAGAAAATTATTCCCAACTCGCATTTAAGTAAAATGCACTTTCGTAAAATAATTTAATTCATTCAAAATGTATCGCAAAAACAAAAACAAATAGCCCCTCAGCATATATATATATATATATATATGTGTGTGTGTGTGTGTGTGTGTGTATGTATAAATATGTTTATATATATATATATATATATATATATATATATATATATATATATATATACTAGATGTATGTATGAGGCCTTGACAGATATAAACATTTTGACATGCACCTACTATCTTTAAACCTTTCGATTTCGTGTTGAATTTATGGAAGAATAAAATACATTTAGTTGAGGCTATGAAAAGCAAACAGGTCACGACTCTAACCGTTTCAAAATGTAACACACTCTCAAAGTTCAACTAAACAAACATACGTCCGTTTTTTTACACAAATACGAGTTAAATTTATAGTAAGTTAAATAAATCCACTTTAAATAATATTTCTAACAAGATCATACAAACAATTCTATTACCACAAGCTATTAATAATACAACGCTAATTATTTAAATTGTTTAATGCAATACACAAACGAGGTTATTATAGAGTATAGAATTCATTAGATTAACTAAGTTATATATATATCATAATGAAGTAATAATGTGTGACCATCCGCTTTTTGCATAAAATAAATTCATCAAATGTGTTCAAATTTTACATATTAATCAAATGGTGAACAAACAAACAGACTGGAATACGACTTTATTATGATATATATATATATATATATATATATATATATATATATATATATATATATATATATATATCAGGGGCGGAGATTGGACTAGTGCCACTCGTGCCCGGCACGACCAATAATTCGGTTAATGTTATTCAAAATGGATTAAAAAATCATCCATTAATTTCAAGCAAACATACTTAGTCTGATCTCAATTAAATTACATATCTATTAAAGTTTCGATAACTAAGTAGCAAAAAAATCATAAATATATCTGGGAATAATACAAGGATGCTGTTTTGAACGGGTTGTCTTTGTCCTGACACCGCCAGATTCATTGAAAACTCCATAACAGCGGTTATGACGTTGAACGTCCGTAATTCGTGCCAAGCCAAACCTTTACTCGTAATAATCATAATGTTAGAGAAATCCAGATTTTTCTGTAATCACCCGCAAAGTGAAGCCCACTTATAGTGCCTAAAATATTCAGCACAATCGAGCCTGCTGATGTCTGTTTTAGGAAGAGGATGAGGGACCGAGAGAGAAAGGGGGGGGGGAGAGAGATCTCTAGACACATACATACGCATAAACACATGAAGAACGATTACTACTACTGTTGCAATATGTAGTAGCACGAATAGTTCTGTGTAAACATAACCACGCGTGTATATCAGATTGTAAATAAATATCAGTGATGAAGTTATTGTTTCATTAATTAATAAAGAACAGGTTTTGAATAAGAGTGAATATGTTTTTTGAGGAATTTTTTTTTCGTGAATTTTTAATCATAGAAATCTATGAAAAATACGGCTTTTAAGTAATTTTATATTAATACTAAGAAACCCGTCAATCCAATAAACCTTCGTAGAATTACGTAGTGATACGTAAATACTTTGTCATTTTTTTTCATAAAAACCCTGTATGTAACTTTTCCTGCTGCATCCATCATTTCACAGCTATTAAAACCCAGTTATTCATCAATATGCCCTTTTATTCTATGGGAAAATTTAATCGCCGTTTTTGGAGAACATTACTTCAGTTGCCGAAATATTTCAGTCGCTTCACTACATTCAATTTGACCACGGACTTTATTTACGAATTCTTTGTATCTATGGCTAACCTGGTTAGTTGTCATTGTCATCAATTTCTTTATTCTAATAAACATATTTTTCTACTCATAGTAATGAATATCTCTTTTCTTCTATACTTTTGAAAGGAAAAACTATCTTATCTACTGTATCAACAAGACCACAAATTATATAGTATCTTAATTGTTCGCAAAAAATCAAAAACAAACACCATGCAAGGTACGTTAGTCAATCTGTGCTAGGCAATGGAGAATCACGCAATAGCAACTATGATTACATATTTGGGTCCACGGACCACGGATTGGGAACTAAAGTTGACAAAGGGCAGGGGGGACGGCACGACAAGCAATAATAGGCTAGAGTCGCCACTGATATATATATATATATATATATATATATATATATATATATATATATATATATATATATACGAGAACTTTATTACGATCTTCTCAAAAAGACGTTCTACCCCCACCATAATAGTAACTTTATTTACAATTTTGAATGTGGTTGCGGTGCCAACTACTTGGGTCGAACGGCAGATGGAAAAATCCAACACCATGTATCTACTAAAATTAGAAATGGAACCTACCGGGTAACGGATGTTGTTACTAACAAATACGTGTCCTCAATAACTGATCATTTACTTAAACCCCGTCTTGTGCAGCGAACATTATCACGGACTCTTTTTCTATTATTAGTCGTGCTCATTCACTATACTACCTTAAGATCTTGGGGACTATTCACGTTCGACTTAGAAAACCTTCCCTTTGAAAGCAAAGACACTGCCTTCTGGGTTTAAATGTGATTAATCTTTAGGGTATTCACCCATAACGCTGTTCTATTTTAATCGTTTTCCCACTTTTTTCTCTCCCTGTAAATTCAATACAACGCGATTTTAATCGCTTTTTCATTCTTTGTTTAAAAAGTTCCCTCGACACGGCTTGGAGAAGCAAGGGTCGAAACCGGTCAGCTGGCTCCCTATTTTTCTTTCTTACCTCTCCTGTTCCCCCCTTTTCCCCTTTTTGGAGAGAAGATTAAAGAAATATATATATATATATATATATATATATATATATATATATATATATATATATATATATATATATATATATATATACAAATTTACTTTTAATCATGAATCATAAATGTCTTCCCTTCCTAATTGCAATATTTAAATTTTGCATCCCTATATACACGCACTGATATATATATATATATATATATATATATATATATATATATATATATATATATACATATATATTAGAGCAAACAGTTTATAAAACATGTTAAAAACACTTTGAAAAAAGAGTTAAAAACATACCATATTTAATCTGAAAAGGAAACACTTGATAAGTTGATAATCCTTAATCCGCGGAGTTTCGAAGAAATATATTCCTTCTCATCAGAGGGTAGGAATTAGCAAAATGCGGGATCGGATTTTGAATACAAAAGTATTTGATGGAACTACAGGTAAGTCAAAGACCTTAATTGATAACAACAAGTGATGCAGAGGGAATATGGTGAGGGGAAGGGTGATTACACCTGATTGGATAGACTAGTGAAAGGTAAATAATCCAATGACGGTAAAATCCAAAAATATAACTCCAAGAAAGTTAATTGAGTTTCCATTTTCCTTGGATTTAACTTGTGCAAATGGAAACTCAATTAACTTTCTTGGAGTTATATGTTTGGATTTTACCGTCATTGGATATACATATATATATATATATATATATATATGTGTGTGTGTGTGTGTGTGTGTGTGTGAATGTGTGTGTGCGTGTGTGTGTGTGTGTGTGAAGACAATAGGATGTGGAAATGAAGATTGGTGGATATAGATTGATTCATTTATTCAATAAGGTAATGCAATCGATTAGTTGGGGAATAGAAGGAACTCTTTATGCCAAGGCATTTCGAAGTCTAATGCTTCTCATCATACGAGTAGAGAAGATGCTAGGTAGCATAGTGGGGATGCGGCGTCTAGCGTTGGATTCATTAGGAACAAAATAGATAAAGAAAATTAAAATTATAGATGACATTTGGGGGTCGAATTCTAAAAAAAGGAGGAGCGTGTTTTATATAGTGCAGTGCAGAAAGGTGTATAAAGTATTTATCAGTCTTAAGTGTATTTAGTATATGTATTATGGTTAAAGTTGGGACAACTGGATATATGTAATGGTTATAATTTAACTGCGTGTAAGGTGTATATTATCTATGGAGGGGCATTTTTTAACATATGCAAGCGAGATAAACTCACTATGAATTAGCGTATATTTTAAGAGGGCTATTATGGTGTTTATTTAAGGCGAAAGGGGTGGGTCTTTGTGGGTAGTTATAAGGATATAATACTGGATTTCCAAAGTATACTATATACTAGGTAATATGTGGCAATATTTCTATGTTTTCTTTCTTATAAGGAAAGATAGAGAGATAGGGTGGCAAATTCCTTAAGGGTGCCTAACCGGACAAAAATACAATTTTGGATATGGATGATTGGTGTGGTGAAGTAATAAGGGGAATTTTACTATTAACCATGACAGTATTAATAATAATAACAGTAATACCGACGATGGTAATGACAATAAAAATGATGATGAAAGTAGCGATAATAATCGCGATGACGACGATAATAAAATAACAATAATAATGTTAACTAGAATAATAATAGTGATAATAATGATGGTAATACAAGCTAGAATTTGAGTGTAATTAAGGAGTACAGATAAAGGCAAGATCCGAGACACAGGAAAGATATTTAAGTGAAAGAGGGTGGAGGGTAAAGTAAAAAGAAGAAAAAAAAGAAGATGAGGCGAAAAAAATTATATATATATATATATATATATATATATATATATATATATATATATATATAAAATAAGATAAAAGACCAACAATCCTAAAAATAGAAAGTCCTTAGTTTCGTTTAAAGGGGGCAGTGCTGGATACTTAAATGAGGTATAGGGGATTAGAGTAGTGCATATGCGCACATACATATACACACCAACTTATACATATATATATACACACATATACATATATAAATATACATATATACACACATATATGCATTCACACATACACACATGCTATGGGGTTTACCGGCAGAAACAAAAAGTTCGGAAAGTAGTAACCTGGGTTTTTTAAAACTATTTCTTTACAGTAGAGGGCGTGTAATAGTCCACAATAAAGATACAAGAATACCCGATCGGTAAGACCAGATTTCTATGTTATGAATGAGTAGGACATAAGACAACAGAGTACATACATGCTCGTTTTAAAACGAAGATAAAGTAATTTCTGAGTATTGTATCCTTGAAATGATTTCTTATTCGAAGAGATATGTTTAAGGTAGATATACCTCTACTCCGATTGAATGTTTTTTTTTTGTTTTGCAGATTTTTCTTTTCAGTTGATATTTATTAGGTGTACTGGTGCGATGAGTTTTTTATTCCTCGTTTGTGTATGAAATCGCAGAATTCAGGTTTGGTTAAAAAATTGTGACGGCATTCTTTTGAAGTAGTCGCAGGCATTTGTATTCTTTTTTATGTTATGTTATATATATATATATATATATACATATATATGTATATATATATATATATATATTCTGAAAATGTCAATTAAAGTGGTAATGTAGAAATATGGTTTTATGGACTTTGAACGAACCAAGAACTACATTACCACTTTAATTGACATTTTCAGAAAATGTATCTGTAAAGTCAAGAAATGTTTCCATGTTATAAGATCGCAAATTTTAAAAATATATTAAATAAAATAAAAATATTTTTCGTAACTGCGAGACTGTCCGCCATTTCATTTCCGGTATAAATAAACCTTTCACGTGCACCACACTTTGACGACTTTCGAATTACAACATTTAACTATTTAATTAATAGACTGGTAAAAAAAAACGTATTTTTTCTTTGTTGCTTTTTGTACTTAAACCTTACAATTGAATAAAAAAAAACATAGCATAAAACTTTAATTCAACTTAGCGATACGATTTAAAAAATAGCGCGGATCGGTAAGTGCACTAGCACCATTTGTTTATCTTTTTTTTTAATTTTTAAAAGCTTACCCAAAACAAATTTGTCTAATTCTTAATCTCTTATGGTATTGGAAAAAAAGAAGGTAAATATGAAGAATTACTCCACCTTCGAAAATTCCTTTAAAATTACAACTCTTATAGGTTTTCGGCGTCGCTGAAAATGAACATAACGTTTATAATTAAGGCAAATGAATAGTTTCCAAGACATGAAGAAATGTTAGTTTTAAAAAGTAGAGGATCACTTTTCCATAATAATTAACGTAAAATGATGACCCCCTTTGTGGCCACGATTTTGTTTTTTTTGGGGGGGGCTTTCTTTCTACCCTTGGAAAATCCTTTAAAATTACCTGTTTAAATTGCAAAATGCAAAAATAATCAAACAAAAACTTTTAAACCAAGAAACACACAGAAAAAATGTTTAAAAATAGCATCCATTTTTTTCTATCGAAATCATTTGCTGTTTTTATTGAAAACTATTTTCTCCCGGATTTTTAATAAAATTTTCCATAAAGGGCAGTGCGTCTCACGTTCGTATATTACAAAATAAAACATTTCTGTAGATTTTGGTGTGCTAAAAACGAATTTGCAAAACGGTTCCGTCGCAAAAAAATAGTTTTTATGATATGAAGAAATTACTTTTTCGAAAAGTAGGCGATCACTTTTCCATGTAAATTTAACTTAACATAAGCATCAGCTTTCTAGCCACCTGAGAGAGGGGGGATTTTCCCTTGTTTATTGGCTAAACAGCTAGTTCAGGGGTTATTACCATGAAAAAGAAATCAAACAAAAAAACTTTTTAGCCAAGAAACACACAGAAAAAGTCCCTCTCTCGGGTGGTTAGAAAGTGGGTGCTCATTCTAAGTTAAATTTACATTGGAAAGTGATCACCCACTTTTCGAAAAAGTAATTTCTTCATATCATGAAAACTTTCTTTTTGTGAGGAAACGGTTTGCAGATTCGTTTTTAGTACATCGAAATCTACAATAAAATATTTCGTTAAACACGAACATGAGACCGGCCTTGAAGTAAAATAATACCGGATTTTGGGGGCAGATTTGCCGTTTAGTTGTACAAATATCCTCAAGCCAAGTAATCACTAAAAGGGTCTCTTAAAAGTCGTCACCTGTATCGAGCAAAAGTTTAAAACAACTGATTATATGTCAGCCTACGTCACAGTAACATATATTGAGTAAGTTCCTAACAGTATTTTGTATAGTTTTTTTAATTTAAACTCATTTTCCCAAAATTCCCCCAAACTTAACGTGTTCGATACAGTCTGCCGCCGTTTGTAATTTTCAAATATACCGATAAACACTGCATGTTTTGAACAGAATAAACATTATACATTGCATAAAACACTACAATCTTATCCAGTTAGGTAGAACGTTTACTTTTCTTGCCTTTGACAAAATTTGTTATATATTTATTTTTTGACAACTTCTTTGTATCTGTGTTTAGTAATACACACCCTTTTCATTTAATGTAACGTTTAGTAGGCTCGAAAACAGTGTTTATCAATGTATTTGAAAGATACACTTTTGATTACGTTATGTTTGAGAAAGTGAGTTAAAACTAAAAAAAAACTATGCAAGATACTGTCACAAACCCACCGATTATGCCAGCCCATGTCATGGTAACATATATTCGGTGGGTTTTTGACACTGTGCTGTATAGTTGTTAGTTTTCAACTTACTTTCCCAAACTTAACGTATTCAACAGACTCTGCAACCATTTTTCGAGCCGATTAAACATTTTACATTACATAAAAACACTAAACAATCATCTAGTTATGTAGAAACATAACTTACCTTACCTTTGCTTTCATTTATTTGTTTCTGGACAACTTTTTCGAATATGTGTATAGTAATCCCCTCCCCCAAGCACTCAAATATCAATTACTAACTCAATTTTTTTATACAGAAAACAAAAAAAAACACACATTTAGCGTTTCAGCATTTTTGCTACGTTCAGCTTCATCCACTGATTGTTAGTCGAGCCCAAGTCATGATTGACGGTAATCCCGAGGATCAGGATCCAATTCTGCAAGAGTACCATTTTTTTTCATTTTCGCCTTTTTTTAAAAACTTTTTGGAGCGCATTGCTGTACTAAGGATATAAGACACATGCATTTTCTCTTTTTATTAGAATTCACCGTTACACCAAAGTGAGGCACAGCGACGCGTGGCAGGGTACAGCTAGTATATATGTATATATATATATATATATATATATATATATATATATATATGTGTGTGTGTGTGTGTGTGTGTGTGTGTGTGTGTGTATATATATATATAAGCGTGGGTGTCATTATGACTTAACTCCGTCCCATAGTTAAATTTTTCATTTCTGTACAGGTTTTAACTTTATACTTTATACCTAATATATCTTAATATATTCTTTTTCTACGCTTCTTAAAAATGTAAATGTTATTAGCTATTGATTTGTTTATATAGATTAGTAATGTTTTATTATGTGCGAATAAATTCCAAAGTGCATTCAATCGAACATAATATATTTTAATATATTTATAATTCACAGCTGTATAATTATAAAAATATTAATTATACAAATTACCATTATTATTATTATTATTATTATTATTATTATTATTATTATTATTATTATTATTATTATTATGACTATTATGACTATTATAGCTATTATTATTTAATTAAAAGCTTTTTTGTATTTTTAAAATTATGCGTACTTATTACAGACATTTCGCCGAGATTTTGTCAACGTAACTTCCTAATTTTTAAGTTGAATGATTGAATATTTATTTTCATCTACAGGGAAACAACCTTTTGTGCTACCGCTATAAACGTTTCTCAAATGCTCTTCGTTTGATTGCTTTAATGGAAATAACAATAGTGTAGAAAAAGATTAGCGATTTTTTAAATGTTTTAGATTTTTTAATATTTTCTCAGGGGTAACTTTACAGTGGTATATACAAGGATTTTAGATTTCGTTAAGACTTGTAGCTGTCTTGTGATTGCAAAAAATTAACTGTTTAGTGTTGAGCATTGTGGTGAAAAAATACGAAGGAAGTAAACCAAATCGGCGAGAAATAACTGGTGACACGATCTCGAGTGTTCAGTATTTCTTAAGAAAAAAGATGCCGGCGGAAAACCAATATAGTTCGAACCAACAGTACTTCAGTCGTTTCAAAACCGAGACTGACATCGAACTGATTTGCATCCAAAATTCGATATTTTTATTATGAGTTGCGGAGGCTGTTCATTGGTTAATTGCCCTAACAGTAGTTCTAAATAAGATCGCCAAATCGCTCCATTTTTTTATATGATGAGAAAACTCCTTTCGAAATCAGTTTGGTTTGATAATTCTTATTATTTAGTATTGATTTATTATTTTTGTTGGTTTGATGTATATTTGAAATTTATCTTTATTCACATTGGTAAAAATAGTAATATATTGGTATGTTGTGTGTAAGTAGAAACCATTTTAATCCAATCGTTTAGGATATGTATATATATATATATATATATATATATATATATATATATATATATGCGTGTGTGTGTGTTTGTGTGTGTGTATTTATATATATATATGCACACATATATATATATACATATATATGTAGATTTACACACTTTTCAAATATATATACAAATACATACATATATTCATGTTTTCGAAACACATTTACAAATATATACAGGTATACATATTTTTCAAGCATACACACAAATACATACGGATATACACATTTCTGAAATACACTTGAAGTTAGTTTTGTAAAGAAGGTGATTTCTGAAAGGAAGAAATTAATTATTTTTTAAAAGAAACACTTGCCCCATTCTGTTTTGAACTTGTTAATTTGGTTAGAACGACAAGAAAAAAATGGTCGTAATTTATCGGCGTACCTGGGATAATTTTGAATGATTTTTGTGGTTTCGCTTTCTGATTTGGATTTCTGAAAATAAATTTATCTAGAATATAAATTTCACCTGTCTGTTTAAATGTATGCATGTTTGTAGGTCTGCCTAAAATTTTCGACTGAGGCAACGGATTTTCACAAGATTGGTATCGTTTTAAAGCTCTTCGGACGACAAATATCGAAAATTGGCTAAACACTTTAATTCCTTCATCCTCAACTGGGCGCTTTTCTACAGGGAGAGGTCGCTTCTTTCACTGATATTTTCGAAAGTCATTCTCCTCTTTTAGATTGACTAGCCTTAATTTAAACAGTTGCCACTTGCGGTTTGACGATGGATGCAACAGCACATATGTCACGTTTTTTTTCACATTCTTTTCCTCCTTCACACTACGGGTTCGAACCTGCCAGCCTACTACCACTTTTTTTTTTTTTTTTGCTGAATACGCACCTCCAAACTCCCGGACAACTCCGGGCACCCAGGCTAGTTCAAGATAAAATTCCAAAAGTTCTGCGATCAAATTGTTTAATCTTATCTTTCTTACAGGTTTAATAAAAATGTCGGTTATATTATTTTCAGAGTTTACAGAGTAATAAATGTTTTACTGGTTTCAGTTTTTCTGAAATGATATTTGATATCAATATGCTTCGACGTTTGACGAATCATAGAGTTATTGCGTAGAGACAACTTTGGTTGTCATAATGTATTACTAATGACTTTTTACTTATATCTCGTTTTAAAATACACTTTAAAGGGGTGTTTAGAAAAATTGTTTCAGTTATTTATTTTCTCCCCCTGAATGTGAAAGTGCAATGAATTCTGCTTCCAAGGTAAACAGGGCGAAATTTATTTTGGGGAGGGGGGCGGGGGTCCACGAGTTCATAAGTCCAGTCTTTGACAGTCTAAATCAGTATCTCGTTATACATTTTCGATCCTCTGAGTTACCCCAATTTGAATCTGAAAAGCTTTCTAACTTAGGATATATGCCGAATTTTAAATACTAAAGATTGTTCCTTGGTTCATTTGAGATAAGGAAGGACTTGTTTTGCACGAGTTAACCCTTTAAATGTTCGGTATAGATAAGTTTTGATATAGCTTTGTTACAGTGTAACATATATCAGGCCTTGTGGCGGTCATCAAATAGATGGGGCTTCCAATAATTTCTCTTTATAATCGAGCATGTATTAACTTAGTTTCGGTCTCTGTATTTTTATTTCCATCAATTTCAACAGGATGTGTACATTGTTTTGAATCTTGCATTCCAAACCTTAGCAGAATGTTGTCGACGTACCGAGATTGGTTCCTTGTTATAGTTTCATTTTCACAAGTAAACATTATAGCAGAAAACCATATCTGTCCAGTCTCGGCCACAAAAAATTCTTATTTAAGTTATTTTTGACATTTTTAGAAGTGTTGCCTTTATTTGAGACGAATAATATATTATTAACCCAAAAACACACCATCAACAATTGATTACTTATATTGTTGGTAAATGTTCACGCATCTAGGGGACACTGCCTGAATTTTTGTTCAAGTGAATAATTATAAAGTGTTAGATTCCAATTGTGACCGCTTTGTTTTAGAACGTGCAGTGACCTATTCAGTTCCCATACTAAATTTTTGTTTTTCATTTTAAATCTCCCGGTGATATCAATTTTAACTTGTTATGGCAAAACTTTATATTCGCGCCTTATTTGATGGCGACCTGAACGGAAAATATGTCTTGCTTAAATGTAGATAGGAAAATGGAAATTTTTAAGAATGCACTTACAAATTTCTCCTTTATAATTGTTTAGTGATATTTTACCCCCACGTCTTTTCAAATCTATATCGTTTATTTGACTACCAGTGGTCAGTCCGAGAAAACGGCTTCGCGCATTTAAGTTCGAATTAAAATTAATAAAATCAGATTCCCGGCTGATATGTTCTGTAGCGCCACAGGTTAAATCTCAATTGAAATAGATGTTTTTCATGAAAGTTCTCAACGTTTTTGATAGAGTGCACTTTTAGTTTTTATATAGGCATTAGAAAGTTTTTGTGATTGGATTGCCCACAATTAAAGATAATTTTATTCTTCTTTTACTCGGGAAAATTATTTTTGGGAAAAGCATTGCGCTGAAATGTGTAATTTGGTTTTGTCGGTATTCGAGAAGTTATTTCTGTATATAGAGATATAATTTCCGGTTTCTCTTTTGATAAATAATGTTCTCTTAATATATTCTTAACGCTTTGCGTCCATCATTCAAGGTATCTCTTATAATCAGAGACAGCCTTTGTCGTCTAAGCATTGAATCCTATCTGCAAAAGTTATTTCGTTCTTTTCGTAAATTCGAGATCGTTAAAATTTTCTGTCGGAGATCAAATTACTTTGTGTAGTTTTTGAATCCTTAAATGCTCCAGTAATTTCACCTGCTATTATTAAAATTCTTATGTCTATCTGTCAAAGCAAAGTCGATGTTCGGGCGCATAACCTGTTAAGTGTTGAGTTATTATGGAAAACAAAGATGGCCGCAGTCAATCAAATCGGCTAAGAATCAATGCTCTCACGATCACGGGTGATTAGTAATTCGTCAGAACAATGATGGCAGCGAGGAATCGATGTAATCGGGGGTAGCAGTTGTTTAGTCGTTTCAAGGTGGAGACTCTCTACTTCGAACCGCAGCAACGGCAACGGTAAGAACAGTAAACCAAACCGCCTACCTACCCAGATCGTTTAATATACAAACCGGACGCAGCTGGTGCATTTGCATATAGAACTCGTGACAGAGGCAATAAATTGTACTGTCTGAGCATATTCGCAATTTTAGCCTTTATTTCCGGTCATTCCTCAGGTAAGTCATTCTATGTTTCTTTTGTGCATTTCATTTTATATTTTGTCATTGAAACTCTCAATAACGATAGCCTGATTCAAAAACGGTTAAGACAAAGGTATTTTACTTATCCCTTTTTCAAAAAGTTAAATACATCGTCAAGTGTTGGTTTGATGAATTTCTGAAAAAAACTTAGACACAATCAGAAGCATGTTTTAGTCAAACAGCTAATGCTTAGGTAATACAAATAAAGATATATCATATATATATATAAGAAATAAAAAAGTATACATATGGGAAAATATGCTTATTCAATTATATTTTACTTTTTATTTATACTAACCCTTTAATTCATGAAGTATATGTAACTACAGAGCCTATACTAATTAATTACAAAAGGTATTCATTCTAAATTCCAAGATATTGCCTGTCTTCTCCTGTACTTCTTTAAACCTGTAAAACTATTCAGTCCTTCACAGCACATGTTTCATAGCGTCAGACTCATTAATGTAATTGTGGTAAATTTTCTACTATATTTCCCTTCTTACTCATCGGAAAAGTGGGACTTTAAAAGAAAATAAAGGAAGATTAGAAAATAAAAATAAAAAAAGTATCATTAATAGCATGTAGAATAGACACTGTATATATATATATATATATATATATATATATATATATATATATATATATATATATATCTCAAAAACACGAGTATTTTTTTATTTTTTTATTTCCATACTTTGTGGACCAGCCGCGAACGCAGATCCCATAATTTTTATGAACCACCGTACTGCCAGATCAAACTTGCCCATTCCTGTGTCTCGATACTTCTTCTATCATTATATGTAATTAATTTCTTAAAATAGTCAACCATATAGGAGCCTATTCGTGACCAGGCACACACGCACACAGACATTCAGCTTTATATTATATATATGTATATGTACATATATGTATACATATATATATATATATATATATATATATATATATATATATATATACAATCAGGTTCTTTCAAGAATTGATCATATCAACGTGCACTTAAAGAAATAAACTATAAGATTGTCAGCATTTAACAATTTAGGAAATAGGTTTTCTCATTTATATGGCTTATATTCTGTGATTACATGGAGCTTCATAAATTAAAGGATCAGTATGAATAAAAACTAAAATATAATTGAAAACATATTTTCATATGTATATATATATATGTATATATTTGTGTATATATATATATATATATATATATATATATATATATATATATATATATATATTAACTAAGATTGTTGTCATAGTGTTTTCGTCAGATAGGTAGTGTTTACTTATAATAGGACGAAGACAAAAATGAAGGCTTCTTCGTTTTGGTAACGATGCGCTAGTGTGACCTTTATTTTGGAGTAGCGAGGGGTTCCCGGCGTTGCCCGGGTGTTTGGAGGTGTGTGTGTGGGGGGGTAAAAAGTAAGTATGAGGATCGAACCCGAACCCTTGAGGCAAAGTTGTAAATTAAAGTGTGAAAAAAAAGTGCGACGTTAACCATTGCCCCACCTCGAGATGCTAACGGAAACTCGTTTGAATTTATATAATTACTTGGATTTAGCAGGTGTCCGTTTTTATGAGTTAATGAGGTCAAGTTTGACTGCGGGATAGTATTCATTTACTGCTGAACGCTTCTCCCCCCAAGATGTTATAGGAAAAAGACTAACCCACATGCGGCGAGCGACAAATGTTGAATATTTATCTTCCCAAAATACAGCAAATTAAATAGACAGGCGAGCTTCGTTGTTAACTGTGAGATATTACGATTTATATGTGATATAAAAAGTTTTTAAAAGTTGTGAAGCGAGCGACCGCTTCTCTGAAAAAAGTCTTTTGTTGACATACAGAAAAAGCGAACACACATACATACATACATACATTTTCGCTTTTATATATATATAGATTACGTGTCTACATGATGCACCACGGTAAGAAAAATAGTGGCGTGGCTATATATCCCGATACTCAATCACTGATTTCAAGTGGAGGGGAGAAGGTTATTTAGCATGGTTTCCCAACGAGTCAACAAAGGTGATGGGTCCAGCATAGAAAAGGAAGTCGTTAAGACACACTCATTTATTGTCACTTCCTCACGTTGTGCTGCGCCAGCCTTACAATTTGTCAAACAAAAGCATCATTGAAATTATGTTTTTTCTTGTTTTTTTTGTTTTTTGTTTTTTTGTTTTCTGTGTTCTAGAAATTGTGTGAATTGTCCTCTGCCCTCTTTTTTGTCCCTGACGATGACCACTTTTTTTAAAATACAAACAATGATAAAACAGATGGCCAAACTTGTAGAAGGAACTAATTGGAGCGTGAATGACACTATTCGGAATTAGACGAAGCGACCACTGATCAAAATTCATCTCATCACTAACAACTTATCCGTTCGCCGTTTCACTTCAAGCCACACCATTCGAATATGGTGCTGGTGGTGGCTGTGGTGAGATCTGTTTTTGATTCCTTTCTTTTTTTATAATATGTGTGGCTACCAATTTTATATCACGTGTGTATGAATCACGTACGTTTCATTTACTACTATCGTACTCTTTTTTATTTGGTTATATATTTTTTTATTATTTTCTTTTCCTAGATAATGTTGTTTAGGTTTAGTAGTTTGGGTTGCTCTTTCGGTGTATAAGCGAGGGACTATTTAAACGTCTTTTTATGTTATTCGCTCTGTATTATTCAATTCTTTTGAAGGAGAAATCGTTGTAAACTTGAGGACAAGGTTAAACGTTTGTATCAGGTAGATTGTTTGAGCAATTTTATGTGGACTTCCAACAATTAGTTAGATCTGGCCAGTATTTGATTACTTACAGAGAGCTCAAAACATTTTTTTGTACATTGGACTTTAAAACGACTATTCAAATATAATCAGCTGAAAACAGTCAAGGGGTATTCCATTCAACAGCTAGATCTGGCAAAGAACCCTGGGCGTCTGCTTTGCTCTAAATCGTCATAGATGTTGCTGCTGATATTTATTTTCATTTCCACGGCAGGAAGATTTGACAAAATGTCGGAATGTGGTACACGAAAAAGCTAACGTCAGAGAGGAAGGCAATTTTGTGCTTACAACACTTCATCCCATCGACATTCTCCTGCAGAGGTGCTTAACGATTTTAATAACACGGGCGAGCGTATGCAAATTACGAGCCGTGTGCAAAGTGATGTCAGGGTAGAGAAAACGAAAAAGACAATAAAAAGAATATGCGACATGAAAGAAGAGCACTTCCGAGATCATGTTGCAAACGGATTCGATAGAACAGAAGGCATAGAGAAGGATCACGATCAGTGATTATGCAGGACAGTACCCAGAAATAAATGTAATTAAAAAAAAAATATAGATTTTACTTTGCGACTTAGGATGCATGCAATTTGTGGTCCTATGGGTAAAGTGTAACATTAAAAATCGATTAGCAATAATATACTACCTTCTAAAATGGTCTAAAACGGGCTGGGAGGGTTCATATCATAAACTGTCATAGCACCATAACCATATTTCAGCCAATAGTGAAAAAGCCATTTAAAAATGATTGATTTTTATGTGGGTCTTGGTTAAAACCACTTGTTTTGCTTTGTTCTACATAAAGATGAAACTCCAGCTCAGTCATGCTATAGTCTCAGGATGAAATTAAACAGCGACTGGCTCACGGAACTATTACGAAGGAATTGCCGGGAAATTTATCAACCTGATTTAAATGTGACTATGTTTATTTTTTATAGACCTAAAAGCTTTTTTTTAAATTTCGACATGTGCAATAAAAAGTGAGTATTTTAACCTGGAAAAAGTATTTCGAATATTTACTATATATGTATTAATGGCTAATTTAGATCTGACAGTAACCCGTTTTCAAAGAAGATTTATATTTTTTTAAATTATTTTTCTTGATAATACGGCAAGTGCCATTTTAAATTATTTCATTTTTATGTATATTTTAAAAATAATAAATACATTAATTTTTGTTTAGAAAGTTGAAAAGTTAGTTTTTCGCCAGTTTTAAAATCTCTTAAATTACTTTTTACGTGAAATGTCCCCTCTTTTTTTATTAATATTGCAAAATATTTCACGTTAGTATTCATATATTTTAGACACATCTTTAGTGTTTTAATTTGGCAAAAATTTTTCTTGAATCTTAGGATAAGCACTAACTTTTAATTCATTTTTAAACTCATTAACTTCTGCTAAAATTTGTTTTGGAACGTCTGTCTTCGTAAACTGCTGCAAATTATGTTTTATAAATATTAAAAAGAAACACCAGTAAAGTGTATTTACAGAAAAAAACAATGAAAAGTGTAAACATTAAAAACAAGCCAGTGAAAGGTGCACACCTATCCAACGAACACTTTGTTTAAAAAGCTTATTTTGCAACGGCATGCCATCGTTAACACTCGTGGGCATGTAGGCATAAATAGTGCGTTCGCAAGTTTTTGTCTTCTTCTCCTCTCTTGCAATTCAGGTTCGAACATATACACCGTGTTATTTTCTCTTTTCGGCCATACGGGTACTCAATGCAATTTAGATAGAAAGAAAAGGTGTTTTAGTTCATTTATGTTTATGTTATGGGGGGGTCCAGCACAGGGAGTAATAAATATACTCAATATTCAGAGAATATCTTCATCGTTTTTATCCCGTCTGCCGAAATATCTTGTAGAGAGGATGGTACGCACTTTTTCTGTTTTTAGGGCGATTACATTTTCATGTTTTTCTCCGTTCTTTTATCGATATACGTACGATGAAAGTGGGCAATATCCTTAATATAGCAGGCGTATTCCAAACGCAAGATCATTTCGACCCAGCTAACGACGGGTATCAATGATATATATATATATATATATATATATATATATATATATATATATATATATATATATATATATATATATATATGTTGTTTTGGTTTGGTTTTAGCGATATGTTTTGAACGAATTCAATCATTTACGAAAGTGCATCTTTACCTAAATGCGAGTTGGGAATAATTTTCCCTTTTAACCAATTTGGTACCCCCACATGGGGAGCGGTATATATATATATTATGTGTATTATGTGTGTGTGCGTGCGCGTGTATGTGTGCTTGTTGTGTTATCAAATTCCTTACATTGATATAGTTTTAATAACAATGGTTTAAGAAGAATTCCAAGATTTTTCTTGGTATCTCATTATTCCACTTTTTTATCGGATACTACTTAACTGATCTATACGAAAGTATGTATGGAACTGTGTTATGAGACGCAGCATCGAACAGGGTTCTATTGTGTATATTCTATAGTTAAAATATATAACATCCCATACTGAATTACACTTGAGATGAATTTTTAGAAAACAAAAATAAATGCATTTTTAAATACATTAAAATAAATCAAATAAAATTCATGAATAAATGATGGAATTGAAATACATTTAAATAAATAATCCTAATAAAAATATAGATTTGTAATGATACTGAATAATATGTTAAATGGTATACATTCATCGAAAAAATTGAAATTAAAAAATAAATAGTGATTAATGCAGTATTAATGTTGGAGCCCGACTCTCTTCCTGATCTAAATCAATTATATTCACAAACCACATGCTAAGATCATTTGTAAACATTTATGTTGACGACAGTACCATCTATGGCCACCAATCAACAGCTGTAAATGACCAATTTCTCTCTGATAGTCCCTCCTCTGATCTTGAGTATGTGATTGAGTGGTAAAAAGGGGTTCTTGCTTATTTTACTTCATCTAAAACCGAGCTTCTATCTTTATATCACAAACACAATTATCCCCGTCTGGAATCAATTTATATAAATAGTGTTCGTCTTGGGGAAACGTCAATTGGACTTAATAATAAACAGATGCATTGGAAATAGTTAAATACTTTTGTCATATTAATGAAAAAATCGTAAATTAAAACAAACCAAATGGCAATAATAGAAACGTATGAATATTCACAAGAAAAATGATATTCATGCAATACAAGGGAGGTTTATAGCTTAGCAATTTTTAGAACTAGCTAATCATCGGTAATTAACGTACACTATTTAATAAATTTGATTATTAGTTTCGTTTAAAGTAAACGAAAATGCATACATTTTGGATTTGACCGTTATTAATATTTTTTAAGCAAATTAAATATAGACTAACAAAAATAATAAATAAATAAAATATTAAGCCAGTTACTTATGTGTTAATTTATACCTATAGATAAACAATTTATTAATACGTGGATTTAGCGACGGTGCCTTTACATTGAATTTCAAAAATGGTGTAATAAAAAGAAAACACAATAGCAATTTCTCCTTTGATTTTGGATTTTGTAGTCATGTTTATATTCCTTTATTCGATTTTACTGTTTCTGAGTTACTTTTCCATTGATGAACGAATGGCGAAATAAACTAAAACATTGCATAATGATTACATGACTGGTTCTGTGCTACGAAAAAACCACTGCGTAGAATTGAACATTTACCATACTTAAAAAGATGAAGGGTAAGATTGTGAACATTTTGAAATTTGTCATTTATTTATATATGCTCTGTAGATACATTGATCTTCATAAATGAAAGATTAAGTGTATAATTGAATAACACGTTTTTATATGAAAATTAATATTTTAGCTAGGAACAAAGTGTACTATCTGTTCTTGTACTATACTTCGTCTTTTCTGTCTTTGATCCGTGGAAGAGGAAATTCTTTAAGACTGAGGCAATTTTCACTTGGGTTCCTATCCAGATTGCCACATTTTTGGGGTGCTGGATTTTCCCCACGTTAAAAACTGACCTTGTGTCTAATGCTTCTCCCGTGGGAAGACAAGTAACTAGGAACATTTATATGCATATATATTTTCTCTCGTTCTCCTTTTCTTCTTTCTCTTTCCTGTTTGAACACATTTCTTTATTTTCTCTTCTCCGTACTCTCTTTGTTTTTATTGAAATCATTCATCATTCTGTGTTGCCAGCAAAATGTAATGTGTGTACTATGCGAGAAACGAGCGACGAATCAATCAAACAACTAAGGAACAATTCTTACTTTTAGTAAGACAAGTTATCCATACAGGGTATCCCAATAAAATGTATACACTCTTTGAATTATTTCAACTTGCTACATAAAGACGCTATGCCACGTTCCCAAAAGAGGTTTAGGAATACAGAGTGGCACCTCCAGCACGATTGAGCACCTCCCCACCATAATTATGTCATATCTTGCTAGCCACCTACGAACAGATAGTTAAGACGAAGAGGAAGTATCGAGTACCGTCCACACTCACCGGATTTGAGCGACCCCTGGATTTTTCTCTTATTTGGTGGCAGTGTGTGGGGGGAGGGCAAACACAGGATTAACACCACAAAGCGAACTACAATCAATGTGTTGAAAGCAACCATTGAAAGAAGATATTTCAATATATTAATTGAACTCATTAGGAATATTTTCGGTCCAATCAGTTAGCATTATGGGCAGTTCCTGGACCACCATTGCCAATAACACTTTCGAAAATTAGCTGGTTTCTATATTTGTCCACAGTATTTGGACGTATGAAACTTTTCTTTCTTATAGGAAATGTTGGTGTTGTGGTGATTTTAAGAGCGTATACATTTTATTGTGACACTCTATATGTAAAGACTATTTGCTTCGTACAAATCTAGCGATCGTGTTTACAGTTCTAATTTTTCATGCGCGTCTTGAGGAACTCTGATATTGTAATGCTGAAATTGAAATTCTGTACAGAATGTAGAATATTTCTATTCTATGTAGTTTGTTCTCGTTCAGTCAGTTAGAATTATTCAGTTACTTTTATTCCATTCTCGTTTACACTCACCATATAACCATTCCATATTTCTTTAATGTATATTTTACGGTTGAGGACCACTTGAAAAAAAGATGAAGCAGATGGCCGGTATTGATGAAGAAATAATTGGAGCGTGAATGAGACATGTGAGAATTACACCAAACAAGCATAAATCAAATTCCATCTCATCACTAACAAATTAACTCCGTCTTTGAGTAATCACGTGGTCTTTAGAAAGAAAATGTTCCTTACTGCATTTTTCATTTCATGTAATATATAAAATTAGTCAGAAGGTGTATCATCGCAAAATATGTTCGTCTGCCGGACACTCTCTCTACATATGTCTGTGAGATTGACGACTGGTTTTTAGTTTATAGACCAGACGGACTGTCATTTAGTAACGGCGCGCTCTTGTAACAAATATTCCATTAATTTTCTGGCCGATAGCGCATAACGTTGATAGCATGAGTAATTAGGTACGGGCAAAATTAATGCCGAAGCTAAAAATGCATAAACATTTTGACCGTCAAAATGCGGAATTGGATGTTGCTTGAAAAGTATTTAATGAGACCTCAAGTAACTCATAGAGTTTAAAAAATAGTGAAGCAGAAGGAACAGGGGGAAAAAGAAAAAAAATATTTCACGTGAATAGATGGTCGGATAAAGAGTAGAATATCCAATAACGATAAAATCCAAGAAAAATTAGTTAAAGTCCGGTATCCAGAAGCAAGCATCCAATGTAATATATATATATATATATATATATATATATATATATATATATATATATATATATATATATATATATATATATATATATATATATATATATATGTATGTATGTATATATATATATATATATATATTTATATATATATATATATATATCGACAGGGATTGCCAATTGCATTATTATGATGACTGTATTATGCATTCATGAATTGAAAGTTTGCGCTTCCTGTTATAAATATTGACAATTTTAGAAAACAACCCCTGTCAGTGATTTACGTCAAAAGCAAAGACACAGCGCTTAATTCCTGGCAAAATGGCTGAAACAGAGAAACATACAAAATAGCAAGTCTCCTGTATGATATGAAAAGAAACTGCAATCTTAGGGAGATATCCATCATACTAATTTTTTGTGAAAAAACCCTGAAGTCCTACCTAACTAATATTCCTGGTGAAACACGCGCAAAAGAGATCCAGATAATTGCACTTAAGGTAACAACGAGGATATTAAAAAGAGCTCTCGGTTGGTTTCAACAAAAAGCAGGGCGATGTTTGAAGCTAGTTTGGCTGCACCACACCATACACAAACTTTGTAATTTTCAACGGAAGAAAATTAATAAAAAAAAGTAAACGTGCAGTGAGAATAGTCGTGACTATGTAGTAAAATAAATGCTTGAACACAAAATGTTGGGTCTGCTAAAGGTACCATCAGTATCTTCGTAGCTCGTGAACTTTTTAACTTTAAAAGGCTTTGCGTTTGGCAATGCACTTAGATGCCAAGCGGGCTTCTCATGCCAATACATATTATTACTTAATCGATAGTAAACATTTCATTGGTAATTGTGGTATGTAGGAAACCACATTCTTGATGATCAAATATCGCCCGACTTTTTTGGTTTACGTTACCTTTCCACTTTTGGAGCCATTATTTTTAGAACTACCATTGTAATTTTCCATAAAATGCTTATTTAATTGTATTATATATACACATGCCGCATAAATATTATAGTTATATTAGTACAGAAACTGAGACGTGTGAATGCGAGTACTAAACCGTTCATTTCTTTTAATTAAAAATTTAAAAAAAAACTTACTCGAGCTGAGATCGAAAACAAAAAAAAACTAAAGACAGTAAGTCAATACGTAATCATAAGGCCAACTTAACACAATCTTTAAAATGTGTTTTCAAACCAACTTACTTATTCTCAACAGAAGGAATCCTTTATGGGAACGATTTACGCATGCGCATCCGTTAAACTGCTGACGAGCAGGTAAAAACCCGATGATACTTACGCAACATTTTATCAATTTTGATCCTTTAGCAACTGTTTTTTTTTAGATTAAAACGAATTAAACCGGTTTCCACATGCCAATATCATCTTCTACTATATAAATCTCACCTGTCTGTTTAAATGTATGTATGTATGTATGTTTGTATATCTCACATAACTTTCGACAGAGGATTTTCACGAGATCAGAATCGTTTTGAAGCACAACACTTCGGACGATTAATCTCGAAAAATTGACCAACTCAAGTTATTAACACTCATCTGGACACATTTCTACATGAAGGGGTCGGATATTTCGGCCACCACCTCTTTTTTATTGCCTAGCCTTAATTTAAACCAACGTCACTTCAGGTTTGGCGGTGGGAGCAACAGCTAACACGTCATATATTTTCACGTTTTTCCTCATTTGCGGCACGGGTTCCAGTCTGCCTGCTTACTTCCACTTTTTTTGCGCTTGCAATTTTCCTTTTGTTTCATTTCTTTTTTTTTTTTTTTTGCTTAACTAACACTCTTACACAAACCTTCACTTTCTTTTCTACCTTTGCGTCGCGGGTTCGAGCCTGCTGACCTACTACAACTTTTTCATTTTGCTCAACACACGCATACAAATACCTGGGCAAGGACGGGCGCCCAGACTAGTATATACTAAATTACAAGTCTGTAGATAGAAATATCGTTCAAGTATAGGTTGAAAATTGTCCTCAGACACACACAGTCTAACTTTTATAGATATATAGAAAACACTACGATATTATGTACTGAATATTTCACATATCAAAGGGCAAACGTGAGATTAATTCATTTTATGTCCATAAAGTTTTATTTCTTTCTGTGTTCTTACTCTATCCATTTATTTTATATTCTCTTGCATTTTTCCAAAATCCCAATTATCTTTTCACTTGATGTTTAGCCGTAGTTGTGCTTTTATCCTCAATTGACAATTTTAAAGACCCAAATATTTATGTTGAGTTTGTATTTTTTTACCCGTTGATTCTAGTTCCTGTACACGTGTTACATCTATTGCAGATAAAACATAAACAAAAATTACAAAAATAAATACATAAACATATAAAAAAAATAAAAAATAAAGGAGTTGAACACAACTTTAACTGTTTGTCTTTTCATGGAGCGGACATTTCAGCGTTTGATTTTAGCCGAATATCGAAAATCGCTTGTGACCCCAATATGGCCGGAACGGGCGTACAAGACAAATCTGATTCTTTTCTACATAATTGCTTTTTTATGGCCAAATTGATTCATTTATTTTTATTTCAATGTTTTATTCGCTTTATTTTTATTTTTTTAGTTTCATAATTTGATTTACGTTCTTTATTTCCAAGTCGATATAAATACAAACAAACATAAATAATAAGTGGATTTTTCTTCTTCTTCTTCTTTTTCTCCTTCTTCCTCTTCTTCCACCTCCCTCTCTTCTTCTTATTCTACTTCTTCTTCGCGTGTTTTTCCTCCTCTTTCTTCTTCTTATTATTATCATTATTAGTCATCTACTTCATCTCATCTTTCTCCTTCTTTTTCTTCTTCTCCTTTTCCTTCTTATTCTTAATCCTCATCTTATTATTATTGTTATATTATTATTATATATTAATTTATTAATGATTACTATTATTTTTTATTAGTATGTCCATAATCGTAGCTATTTCTCATCATGACTAGTAGAGTTCATCATAATTATTATTCACGAGCGAGACCTGTGAAAAATCCAATATATATATATATATATATATATATATATATATATATATATATATATATATATATATATATATATGTATGTATATATGTGTGTGTATGTATATATATATATTTATATATATATATGTATGTATATATGTGTGTGTATGTATATATATATATATATATTTATATATATATATATATGTATGTATATATGTGTGTATGTATATATATATTTATATATATGTATGTATGTATATATGTGTGTATGTATATATATATATTTATATATATATGTGTGTGTATATATATATTTATATATATACATATATATATTATTATATATATATGGTTGTGTATGCATATATATATTTATATATATCTATATATATATGCATATATATATATATATATATATATATATATATATATATATATATTGTTGTTGGAAATCTGTAGATGTTCAGCGTAAATGGAAACTCTCTGCTATGAATGTAGCTCTTTTGTTAAAATTGCAAAACAAGCTAACTGGACGCTCGACGTAGCCAGGTCGTAAAGTACGCTTAAATATGATTAATGCTGGCAGATTTTGAATGTATAGAGTTAATATTCTATCGATTTTCATATATTATATAATTTCCATATGACTTTTATGCATCAGCTTTAATTGAAACCAGAATTAAAACCTATTGATATATATATATATATATATATATATATATATATATATATATACATACATATATATATATATATATATATATATATATATATATATATATATATATATATAACTTCAGTTGCTTTAGTTACAATCAAAACCGAAACCAGAACTTATGAAAAATTCTTGGTAAAAGTATTATAAAAAATGTATGCTATCAATGACATCGGCAATACTTGAAACCGGAACCAAAACTTATGAAAAATCTTTGTCAAATTATTTATTAGAAGAAATGGAAGTCCATTTCAATTAAACGACCCGGATGTTACCATGACACGGAAAATAAATGAATGCCACACCCGCTTTCGTATACACGTATAGATTATTCGTGCTAGCATTTAATATTTTTATGATCATGATGGTGGTGGTGGTGGTGGTTGTTGTTGTTGTTATTATTATTATTATTATTATTATTATTATTATTATTATTGTTAGTATTGTTGTTGTTGTTGTTATTTACTATCTCAGTATTTTTTATATTTTTTATTATTATTCTGATTAAAATTTTGATTCATTTTTGCACGGAAAAATAAATGAATGTCACACCGCTTTCGTATACATATATAGACTATTCGTGCTAGCATTAAATATTTTGCTGATCATGATGGTGGTGGTGGTGCTGGTGGAGGTGGTAGTTATTATTATTATTATTATTATTATTCTTATTATTATTATTCATATGATTATGTACTATATCGGTATTATTCATAATTTTTATTATTATTATTCTGATTAAAATTTTGATTGATTTTTGCTATTATTTTATTAATGCATCTAATATAATTTTTATTATGTTATAGTTTTATTAAATTTACAATGTTTATATAATTGTTGTTTGAATGTATGTTTATTACTATTGTAATAGTATTTTTTTAATATTATGATTTTTCATCATGATTATTCTTAATGTTTTTTTTAATTTATTATTCTTATTAATTTTTAGTATTATTATGTTTTTATTATACTTTGTAATAGCATTACTTATAATTATTCTGATTAATATTTATTATATTTTTTGGTAATATATATTACGAGCATTTTACTGGATATTATTACTTTTTAGTAGTAGTAGTTTTATTAGTAATAATATGAATAGTTGCATTTAGTAGCAGCAGCAGCACAAGTAATAGTATTAGTAGCGTTAGTGGTAGTGGTAGTAGGTGTGTAGTGGTAGTAGTAGTAGTAGTAGTAGTAGTAGTAGTAGTAGTAGTAGTAAGATGCCGCTTAATCTTCACATCCACTTTGATTTTTCATCTAGCTACATCATTTTTATCTTAATAATAGTAATTTAGAAATGATAAATGTCGACGGTTTAAATATTTATGAAGAAAATAAAATGCTAATCATTCTTATTGATAATTAACTTAATGGATTAAAATGTTTTCCATCTTGTCTGATGGGAAATAATTTTTCAGATCACGATACGTAATAAAAAAAGACGACACGATTTTTTTTTCCGGAAATATTAAAGTAGCGTACCATTTTGTAAACTGGACCCAATTAAATGCACAGTTTCCTAAATTTCCATCTCAAAGGAGATGATTTAAAACCTAAAAGGCGGAAGGAAATCGTGAGGGTGGTCGTCATAAGAGCAAAGTAGTTGATGTGTTAACAATTATATATAACACTATTCAACAGTAAAATTGATGGAAACTACACCAGGATTTCACGAAAAATGAAACAACGCTTATGTGAAGCCTGTTTACATGCGTCGTTTTTCATTGTATTAAATATTTTGTTTGAGTTATTGGATTTCCAATTTTTTTTTAAACTTAACTTTGAAATGTTTGATAGTAAAACTGACAGCTGGTTTTCAAAAATGTAATCTCGCTTGCTGTTTCAAACTTGGTTTGCATGTTCAACAAGATTTGTAAATAACATCTAGCAAAAAGACACATGGAACGAGGTGTCAAATAGGGAAATATTTCTTTCCTGGATATGCTATTTTTACAATCCGAACTTAGACATATATTAAACTAGCCTGGGTTCCCGGAGTTGCCCGGGTGTTTGGACGTGTGTTGAGCAAAGACAAAAAAAAATGTGGTAGTAGACAAGAAGACTTGAACCCGTACCGCGAAGGAGGAAAAGGACGTTAAAAAAGGTGTGATGTCTTTGTTCTTGCGCCCATCGCCAAACCGGAAATGACGAATGTGTAAATTAAGGCTAGTCAATCAAAAAGAGGGGATGAGTTTCGTAAATATTGGCGAAAAAAAACGACCCGTTCCTGTAGGAAAGTGCCCAGTGGAGGATGAAGGAATTAATGTTTTTAGCTAATTTTTCGATAGTTGTCGTCCGAACGGTTGCGCTTGAAAACCCTACTAGTATTGTGAAAATCCGTCGCCCCTTTTTACAAAATTAGACTGACAAAAAAACATACATACATACATTTAAACAGACAGGTGAAATTTATATACATGAAATTCCACCACAAACAGGATTATAAAATTGTTCCGAAATAAAATTTTCGAATGTAAAATTTGCAAAATAAATGAATTCAAAATGTTATATATATATATATATATATATATATATATATATATATATGTATATATATATGTATATATATATATATATGTATATATATATGTATATATATGTATATATACATATATATATATATATATATATATATATATATATATATATATATATACATATTGGTGGGAATCAAAACATCGGGCGAATATTTTTATAAGAACATTTGAGAAACGATAGCGTGTTTGCGAAGACACGTATTAAAAAATGAATCTAATTTGATATCATAGTAGAAGAAAGCAAACAGAAAGAATTAATAAAAATGAAGAACACTGGAAGAAATGTAAAAGTCCATAAGATATTATTTAATTTGGAAAAAAAACGCAATGGCGACATCTGCAGCGAGGGTGTGATTATCGCGCGAAATACAAAAGACAACAACAAACAAACAAAAAAAGCATATAGCTGAAAATAGTTAACCAATAAAAAATATTTTAGAAAATTCTGTTGGAACTTGCTAGGCCCTTTCTTTTATCGGTTTTCGCTCGTTTTGTTATAGCCCTGCGGTCACTTGTGGTCAAGCAGTCCACTCGACGGACTATGCTCGCACCAGATGGCCAGTGGGCGCGTTTTATTAAGGTGAACGAGGTTTGATCGCAACTTTACGATGATCGATTTAGTTATTGACCGACAGGCTTACGACTAATAAAAATCTATTGCTTAAATTAATTATGTATACAGATCTCAGATAAAACAAACAGAATTATGTTGCCAAGCGGAAATAAACGAAGAAAACTAAAAGTATAATAGAAAACAAGGAAGTAATTACGTTCAATAAGTCGTTTAATAAGTCTTTGTTTAACCGATAATATAACCGAACTGTTTCGTTTAAATAAACATAAAAAAGATAGTTCCTATCTGTAGGTCGAAGTAAAATCTACAAGGTTATTTACGTTTATAATAGCCATCCCTTTTATTACTGTTGCTAATACAAATGCAATTAAAAAAATAATAGCATAGAAGACCTCCAGGAATTCAACTTAATTACAGCAAATATGAAATGAATCATACCTTATATGAGTAAATAGCATAATATTTCTACTACTTCTGGTACCACCCATGGTTGCCGCTCACCTCGTTTTAATGAACACCGTTGAATGTCATAAGAATCAGAGGTGACCTCAAGATAAAACTGAGAAACCGCAAGACTATCTTTCTTTCTGTCTTTATGTCTTTTTTTTTTACACAGTGATCACAACTTATCAAGACCCGGAAGCCACTCAGGGATAAGGGTTATTGCAAGTACATTACGTTAGTGTGGAGATTTGATGAAGTGTTTACTTAAGGGGGCGGTTCATTAGGAATTTGTTAACAATGGACTTGAAGACATCCAAGTTGTAGTCCGGTGGGAAGCAGGCAGACGGAACAGAGTTCCACAGGCGTGCAGATCTAACAAAAAAGCTTTGTTCATGGAATCCGCGTTTTGATTTAGGCGCAGATATAGAGTGGGGGAAATTTTTCACAGTGGACTCAGCTAGACGGGTGTTTTTCGTAAAAGATTGGCGAAATCTATCTGTATTATCAGAAAATAGTCTATATGAATAAGACTACAGCAACAAAAAAATCCTACTACTACTACTACTACTGCTGCTGCTGCTAATATTACTACTACTACTACTACTACTACTACTAATAATAATAATAATAAGAATAATAATACCTTCGAAACAGGAGGCAAAATGATTATGAAATAGTATACCAAAGCTAAGATAGAACTGATACAACACACAGAAAATAAAGAAAACTGTAGAAAATCTGTCACTTCTACCCCTATCTCTTTTCTTTTCATTCTCTCCTTGTACACAGACACATACACCAACACGTACATAATTCAACTCCTTCAAAACAAAAACATGTTCAGCGTAAATGGAAACTCTCTGATATGAATGTAGCTCTTTTGTTAAAGCTGCAAAACAAGCTAACAGGACGCTCGGCGTAGCCAGGTCGTAAAGTACGCTAAATATGGTTAATGCTGGCAGATTTCGAATGTATAGAGTTAATATTCTATCGATTTTAATATTTTATATAATTTCGATTAAAATATATCCATATGAATGTATGCATCAGCTTGAATTGAAACCAGAATTAAAATTATTGATATATACATATATATATATATATATATATATATATATATATATATATATATATATATATATATATATATATATATAACTTGGGTTTCTTTAGGTATTGTTGTATTGGACGCAATATATAATAATAATTCAAAAAATATGCTAAAAAATGACTCGTTTCTCACCAGCAAGAATCGAAACCAAAACCTTTAGTCTACGATTTACTCATTCCGATGCCGTTAATGACTGAAATATAAAGATAAGTTTACTGTAAGGTTAACAATTTGAACATTATCAAATAGCTAATACGTTACGCGTACATATTCGTAATGCCGTCGGTCGACCTACTTGCAAATTGATTTTTTTGTAAATTTTCATACATTTGCCCCGATTTTTTCGGTTAAAACACAAATAGAATTTTTTTCAAGGGTTCGAGTGCCCTATATATAAAGTATCATGTCTGTAGACCAATAATTGACAAAAGAAGTTTGATAGCCAACATTTTTTAAACAAAAGTACATACGTATACGTAAATTCGTATACAAAAAGGTTCGGGATAACTATAATCTTTTGACGCAAATATATCGCAACTATAAATCATGTAGAATATCTGCGTGAATATAATTGCACAAGAGCGTAAACCTGAGATGATCATCTCATAAGGAAACAGAAAAACAACTATTAGGAAATTAGTTAAAATGAATGTTTAAAAGAACATGCAAATTCGCTAGATCTATTGCAGATGAATGCAATTCCACGACACATATGTAATAAAGTTGAATTTTCTTTTTCAATGAATAGAAAAAGTGGGGGGGGTAATATAAATATCAATATGCCCACATTATTTTTTTTTTTTTTGGAAATAGCACTTTGATCTATTAATGTGTTAAGTTATAAAGCCAACCTGCCGTTGTCCGTTTCGCTTATTTTGACCGATATATATATATATATATATATATATATATATATATATATATATATATATATATATATATATATATATATATATATATACGCATGTATATATACTGTTTGGGGATTCATGAAGAATCTTTAACTGGAATATGCGTTTCTAGCTGTTTGTCAAGCTGACGTTTGATATTGAATATTGGTCGTTCATTGTAAAATTATGCTTTCAATCTTCGTTGAACTGTTAGACATAATTCTAAAATATATTTTTTTTTGTCTATCAGTGTCAATTTAGAAATAGCATTGCCTTTCGGTATTTGCATTTTATATTGAAATCGTGTGATACTATCGACTTTCCCCTCCTTAACTTTTATAAACAAGGAAAGAAATAAAAAAGAAGAAATATGTTTATCAGCAAACTAATGTAGAGAACGTTGTTCATAAAGAAAAAACAAAGGAAAGTAAAAATACGATTGTTGATCAAAACATGGTAGTAATGAAATAAAAAGGATCGCCGAATTTACTTTAGATTTGGTCTTACAAATTTCGATTAGTGACGACAGTTTACGACGAACGGTTTGCGGACGGCCTTAGTTAATCGACGGTTGACAACACTTATAATCGAGGTCAGTTTCTATTGAAAACACATTTTAAAGAATTGTGTGTTTGGGAGTAGATCAAGAAATGAATTGATCAAGCGATTCGCGAACACAGCCTGAATTAGATGTACATGTGGATCTTGGGGTTTATATGATCTATGACGTTATACCCATTCGACGAAAATAAACAAAATATTTCAGAGTTTGTATTTTTATTTTTGTATTGTGTTTTATATTATTCTATCTATGAGCACCCGTGCAAGCGCAAAAAATATAGCTGCAGTAGCCAGACGGGAACCTGTAACGTGACAGAAACGAAGGACGTGAGGAAATGCAAACATGTTGACCGTCTAACCCACTGCATACTTGTAACGTCATTGACTTCGAAATAACGTTTTTAAAACGTACGTTGAGATAGCTAGGCGTGAATGACGTGCGAACATGTGGACGCAAAAAGAGATCCCTCTTTACAAAATAAAGTAAGTAAATAAACGCCCAGTTCATGGTCAGAGAGTTAATTTATTGACCAACCTTTGAATATTTGTCGTCCGAGGTATTGTTCTCTTTAACGATCTCAAGGTTGTCAATTTTTGCTTCGTCTGTTGAATGTTTTTTGCAGACATAAAGACACATAGATACACAAGCATACTAACACAAATTTAGCCTTTTATATTACAGATTAATATTTGTAAACCCGTGTGTACCCCCTAAGTAGCTGCGAATTAGATAGACGATACAGCCATCAAAGGAAAACAACTTATGGGTCAGATGTTCTCGAGCGGGAGACCATGTAATTTCACAATGGAAGCGCTAGTCTGTAACGCTCACATTCAAAATATCTTTAGTTTTTTGCTGTTATGGTTCTGAGTCAAATTGACTTTGTAAGCTCGGTCGTTCATCTGTCTTCGTCCAGTGGTTTGTCACCTCATATTCTCAGAATGTTTTTCAGTTTCCACTTCAATCCCTACGTAAGTATATCCGTCTGTATATTCCTTTATATCTCAAAATAACGTTTTTAATATCATTTTAGTTGCATTCGCTCATTTTTTAATGTCATTACCTCTGTCTGTTGACCTGTCATCCTACATTCATGCTACTTCCTTTGAGATAATACAACATATCGCGGTAAAAAGTCTGGTCTTTCCGTCGGAGTGTTATGCTTAAAATAAAGAGGAAAAACTGTCCCAGAGACTATCTAGCTGCATCTTAAACATGTGTGTATTTTTTATTGCTTTTTCTTCTCTAAACAATTTACAGTGGCATTTGAATGTAATGTTTTGTAGAAAAATTGGTACATATTTTGCAGGAGTAATATGTAGAGTTAAGCATCAAGATGCATGTTCCCATTGTTGATTCTCAGTATAGTCAGGGAAACAGGGATCCGATAGAAATCCCAGAGTCTAGCAGTTTGAGGGTAGAAACTACTTTCCGACATCTAGAGATATGTATTGTTAATGGGATAGCATATATATGCTTATCGCGTTAGTTATTTACCTCGATGCGCTACAAGGGCATGGAATACGGGGGAACACTTTCGATTACAATACTTGTTTATGGAAGAGAGTTAGGAATTTTGTTGCTAATGCGGGACCTATTATGTTGGCGACTTTTTTTAGAACGCTGTCTAGGATTTAGAAACTAATACCAGATGCGGCATCCTAAATGTAAAAAGAATGCTCGATGAATAAGGGAAAGATGGCCTTGTAGAGTTATAAGATACTCTTGGACGTAAGTAATTTGCTAGCACAGTAGAGATAGTCAGCCTTCTGTGCAGCAACCTTGACAATATCCTCGTTATATTCATTCCGATTTATGTTCCCTCTGAACGTTAAACCGAGGAATTGGGACGAATACATATAAGATAGAGGTTTGCAAATACTTGAGAAAGGGTATTTTATAAACTTAAAGGACAGAATCTAAGACTTGGTAGTATTGTATCTTTTCGTCAATTTACGTCTCAATTCTACTAGGGGCTAGATGTTTTTCTCAAAAGTTTAAGCCATTTCCTTAGGTATGCAATCATTTATTTTCACATTGTGCCTGTCATAGAGCGTAATGTCGTCGGCAAATATACCCATCTATGGAAAATATTATTAGGTAGATCATAAAGGTGTATAAAGTATATTAATTACCCAATGATCAGCCCTTAAGCACAGCTATATACAAACGCTGACACAATTTGTTTATCATGTTATATTAACGTGAGACCATCGAATACAACTAAGATATTTTTGTTGTATGAGAAAGATGTGATTGTGTTAAGTATTTGTCGAGTAATATCATATGATATAATTATCTGAGATGGCAATCTTCAAAGTCTTTACAAATCTCTAAGAATATTGCCGTAGGGGTCCTAATTATTTCTTTCTTACTAGTTTTCTTACTCTTAACAAGGTACAGTGCCGGTTGAATGTAATGGCCAACAATTTGGTTACAAATGTGGTAGACATTTTACAGAGACTCTGTGTAGAGAGTTGAGCATCAAGATGAATGCTCGCATTACACTTGAATATCAGTATAGTAAGTGAAACACACATCTGATAAGGAATTTCACAGTATAGCAGTTTGAGGGAATAAATTAGTTGAGTATAAGACTTTACGAAATATAGGGATCTGCACAGTAAACCGATTAGTATATTGCTGCTTATCGGGTTAGATATTAATCCCGACGCGCTACAAGGGCGTGGAATTCGTAGGAACACTTTCCATTGCAGTACTTGTAAATACGCAAAGCGATGCAACATTTACTCTATGGAAAAGAGATAGGAGTTCCTTTGCTAGTGCGGAATCTATTAGGTTGGTGACTATTTTCAGAACAATGTCTACGATTTAAAAACTAATACAAGATGCGCCAGACTGACTGTGACAACACTGCCCTATGAATAAACGAAATTAACCGGCTAGCACAGTAGAGATGGTTCACCATATTTGTCGCAACCTTTGAAAATACCCTCGATATATTTATTCCGATTCATGTTTCCTCTGAAAGGTAAGCCGAGGAGTTTGAACGAAGGCATTTAAGATAGAGGCTTGCAAACAGTTGAGAAGGATATTTTGTAATTATAAAGCGCAGAATCTAAGACTTTACAGAACTGAATCTTTTCGTCAATTTACCTCTAGATTCTACTAATGACTAGCTGTATTTCTCAAAGGTTTCAACCATTTCCTTGGATATTCGTTCATTTATTTTCAGATTTTTTCTCTGATATAGAGTATAATGCTCTCAGCAATAAACCCATCTATGAGAAAATATTATTAGGTAGATCATAAAGGTATATAAAGTATAATTGCGGCACTATATCTCAATGCCACGGTTGGTAGTTGCTTATGCAACCTCCCCCTGCATGGCCAGGTGGTAATGTGGTTGTAGGCGGATGGATACACAGAAATGCAACCCCGAAATTCCCTTTTCTCTATCGACGTTTTTTTTCTTCTGGACAGCATGAGGTGAGCACGTATTTTCTGTCCATTTGTCAATTGGAGGAGGGGGATCCCCCCTCAGACATCATTATTTAGGTTAGGTGGTTTAATTTTGAAGATTATCAACTGTAAATTGTCTTTGTGTATACATTGTATACATTTTGTAGAATAGTTTATCGTATTTCGAAAATATGGCGATTGTGTCGTGATGTGCGTGTTTCATGTGTCTGCCATAAATGCCTCCATTAAACAACGAAGCGGTCCGGAGGACGAAGGAAGAAGATCCCAGGTAGTATGCCACCGGGGTGAAGATGTCGTCTTGAGAGAATTAGCGGGCCACACATCCACATCCAACATCTCGGCTATGATTTCGTTCTCGATGCCCATACCCTAATGACTGGCCCATCTTCACATCTTCATGGGACCGTTTCTAAGACATTTAGTGTAAAACGTGACGCCGGTCGCACGCCAGTGACTGGTTGATCGTGTTGTATAATAATTATCCGAGGATCGACGATTAACACTTATTTATGTCATGTTATTCTGATATTCGACCATCGAATGCAACTAAGATAGTTTTCTTATATAAGAAAGATGTGATTATGTTGAGTATATGTCCAGTAATATCAAATGATAGTATTTTCCTGAGAAGACCGTTGTATCAGAATCTTTGCTAATGCCTACGACTAATGCCCTGGCCCCGCCTTACATTGTTTAATGTGTTGTATGTGCGTTCAGATATTACCGTCAGGATATATGCGCTAGAGCGGGCTTTCTTAAATCTACAATATTGGTTGGAGAGAAGTTTAGTATATATGAGATGGTGGACTAATGCTTGATTAATTAATCTCTCAAAGACGTTAGCAGAGAGATAGAGGTTTAAATGGGGCCATACTTTAATAATAATAATAATACCAAATTAACCTAATTTATAATATCACAGAGGCGGATGTTTAGGAATCAGGAAAGTAACTTTCGATAATACATATACTGAAAGTTTGAAAGAACTGGAGCACCGGTAGAGGAGCATTTTTTCTTAATATTACACTTTAAATGAGATAAGTCTAGAGGCCTTTGAAGTAGTTTTGGTTTTTTTTTTATATATTACAAATTTGCGTATCAGTTATTTTCCGATTATCGGCTATGGTTTTTGTTTTCAAAGGAATATATGGAAATGGAAGGGTTACTTGCTCAAAAGCAGAGTTAGGGTTAGTTCGCTTTCTCGGTTTCCGTGCAGACAACTCTAGGTTTTTTGGATAGAATGGAAATTGCTGACTGTCCATTATTTACTACGTTGTTATAAATTTCACAAAATCTGAGAGTTCCGAATATCTCCAACACGGTAAGTTTACTAGTGGCGGATGTATATATTATCTTAGCTGCGGCTATTTCGCTCTTTCGATTATTTCGAACTTGTGTATACTTTTGTGTATTTGAACTAGACTTATTTCAAGAAAATCTGCCGAATGCATTCTGCCATAGAGAAATGTAATCTGCGAAGTAACCTTTTTGGGAAGGGTTGGGTTTGCTAAAGAACTTCCATGCGTGAATATGCGTTTCTTTTACTCTGTTGAACAATTCAGTGGACTCATTTGCATAATAATCCGGAGGAGAAGAAATGATACTAGCCCAATCACCAGGAAGTATGGCTGATGTGATCCGTGATGCCTTTCCAGTCTGCTCTATTGTAGTCGTTTTGAGCAATGCCTCTTCAAATTGAGATAGAAGGTTTAGGGCCGTGTCTATTGATATGAACGATCAGTACTCATCTCGGGAACTGTGGTCAGATATAGCTACGGGAGTGAGGCTTGCTGTTCCTGTAAACCTGATTCCTGGGAATTTTGAAGGTCCCAATTGTTTGTGCAGCATAATATCCGGCATTAGAAACGCGACTGAACAACAAAGTGGTTCTAGCAGATGGTGTTGCAGCAGAATGTCGGATGTGTTTTTAGAGTAAATTGTGCAGCTTGCAGCAGGGGGTAGCGTTTTCACTTAGAGAGAGTATCACAAAAGATACTATCGGATGTGGTTTCGTATATACTAAGAAATTTGGTAGAAGTTTGGGTGAAGTGTGTTGTAAAGTTGTTCGAGGATTTGCCTGATAAAGTGAGAACAAGTGAGAATGGCAATGTTGCGGTATGGTTGAACTAATGTGTCATGACAACCAAGCAATTGGAACATAACTGTCCATATTTAGGCGTCATTGCCGGGGTCTCAAAAGTGACAAATTGTAGACTTCTCAGTACACTGGTACATAAATGTGAAAAGAAGAACGAGAAGTGAAAAATTATTCTCTTCAAATCATTAGTAAAAAACAAAAAAAAACAAAAAAAGGCAGAATTTAAAACACAAATTAATAATTGTTTTATGTTTTATCTTTATGTATTTTTATCCCTTAAACACGCCAGTGGAATTTTTATTAAGTACAATACTTAATATTTGTTTTTTTAATGGAGAGTAGAAAACGTATTTTGGATGCGTTATCGGCAGCTCCCGTTACTCTCGCTTCTCTTTATTTGTCCCTCAGTTCCCATTTTTTAATGATTGATTTTTCTGACAAAGGGAGAAGAAAAAAACTGTATTCTAGGTTGGCAGTATTTTGCCCGAACAGTTGGCAGAGGTGGCGGAAATTTTCTGTTTCTATATCTATCCTTGTAGCCATGTCACTAGTAAGGGTGTTGGAGGTAAACGTTTTATCTTGGCTGACGTTATCCGCCTGATAGGCAGGGACCCGAACTTTGGATTAATCACTAAGGAGGCTGTCTTATCAGCAGGTGCAAAGAACTGGGGCTGCCGTATTGCCATTTGGAGAATGGGTTCTGGACCATGCAGTGGTTTCTGGTGGGGTCTCTCGATAACATATTAGTATCGGCTTTACCTTATCATGTTCTACGAAAAAAAATTCTTCGTTTCTTTTTCTCTCTTAGTTCTCCCTCTCTGTCCTGCTCTAAGCAAGTCTGACGACCTAGTCCACAAATTCCAAAATTCCATCATGACAAGATTCAATAAAAAATACACGATTAAATCCGGATCCCCAACTTCTAACGTAGACCCCCACTGCCAGCAAAATCAGGGGTCTACGTTCTAACCTTCCGGATGTTGAAGCCCAATTACAGGAGACTAAAACTGACCTTTTATTTTTAAGCGACACTGGCATTGGACATTGATGTCGTAATTAAAGGATACTCTAACTTAACTTCTTAATCTGAAGCCCAAGATCACTATGGGTATGGAATATCAGCGGAGTTACTATCTTTAAAAACATATCTGAGAAAATTGAACAGGTCCTATCTGCTTATCCTTCAACTAACATTCACGTATGTGGAGATTTCAATGTTCACAACGTGGAATTGTTGACCCACTCAAACAAGACCGATGATTATGGGAGGGTCTGTCATGATTTCTCCATCGCATATGACTTCACTCAGATTGTTCACTAACCTAACCGTGTGCCCGACAATGACTGATACTATGTGAATATACTAGACATTTTTGTCACAACTTGCCTTGAACTATGTTCAGTTTCTGTTCTGCCTTCTTGAATTTCCGACGACTCTGTTGTATCAATTAAGATAGAAATGAAATATAATAAGTCTCTAGACGTACCTCGCCATCGTACAGTATATCGATACACTATGGTTGGCTGGAATAGATTCTGTACATTTATATCGGATCTTACTCTGTGTTCCATGTTTAAAAAAGATGTGTCCTCTAGTGTATCATACCTGAGGGAATGGTTAATTGTAGGTATAGACCGTTTCATACCCTCGAAAAAGTTCCAGAAAAACCTAACAGCCAGTCATGGTTCTCTCCAGAATGTGCTGCTACCATTGCGCACAGAAATCACTTTTTCCACTGCTTCCAACGTAATAGATGTATGGAAGCTAAAGTCGCTTTCAGGACTGCCAGCAACTATTGTAAGAAAGTATTAAAGAACGTAAGAGAGTTGTATGATGTCCTAAGAAGCTGAGCAGTTGCTTGGTTCCCACCAGTTTTGGCAAATAGCAAACAGGAACCTGAACAGAAGCGTGTGCTCTATCCCAACTATCATCAATGGACCTGAGGTAATCTCATCAACACAGACAAAGCCAAACTCTTTGCAAAAAACTTTGCAGATAATTCTACCTTTTGCGATCAAGGCCGCCAACCCCCAATATTTCCTCCTGTATCAGAAAACACGCTATTTGCTATGCATACATCTGTACGTGATGTTGCCAAGCTAACCAAAAACGTTGGTTCCAGCAAATTAACCGGGACTGACGGTATTCCAATCATAGTACTCAAAAAACTTCAATCAGAAGTAGCACCCATACTTACAAAACTGTTCAAGCGTTCTCTTAAGGAGAATTGCTTCCCATTGCCCTGGAAATCAGTATGGTTTGTATTTAAGAATTAAGTTGATCGCTCACCCCCGTATGCCAATAATTCTCCTGTGCATCAAGTGTAAGTTGCTGGAATTGGTTTTAAATAGAGAAGTAATCAACCATCTCAGAAAAAAATAACCTTCTTAGTGACACACAATATGGTTTCCCTTTTGTAGATCTACATCAGATGTGCTTACAGTTATATCTCATACGATAAGCGAATCTCTCGACGGAGACAACCTTTCTAGGGAAATTGCTTTTGACATATATAAGGCCTTTGATAGGGTATGACATGAAGGTTTACTTCACAAGATCTCGATATATGGTATAGCTGGAAATGTCTTCTCAATTTTTAAATGATTTCTCTCTGATAAGTTCATAAGAGTAGTAGTTGATGGGAAAATCAGAAGCTCACAATATTAATGCTTGAGTCCCTTTGGGGTCCAATCCGGGCCCAACTCTTTTCCTGATCTACATTAATGATCTTCCAAATCACCTTCTTACATCATTTGTAGAAATTTATGCTGATGACATTACTATCTATGGTAGCACATCTAATTCAGTAAATCACCAAGTTCTATCCGATTCTCTTTCCTCTCTTCTTCAGAACGTCGTACAATGGGGAAAGGAGTGGCTGGTTACATTTAATGCATCTAAAACCAAGCTTCTCTCTATACATCATCAACGTTCTGATCCCCACCTGGCATCAGTTGAAATGAATGGCTCTTCTCTTGAGGAGGCAGCAAGTTGTGACAAGTTTCTGGGCTTGACCTTTACTCCTGATCTTAAATGGAACAGGTACATCAAATCTGTTGCCAATGCGCTGGAAAAATTGTGGAATCCTTTCATCGATCCAGTAGATGTCTCACTGCTGATGCAATTCTCTATCTATATAAGAGCCAGGTACGTCCAATGATTGAATACTGTTGCCACATCTGGGAAGGAGCTGCTAGAAAGGACTTGCCCTGCCTTGATAAAGTTCAAAATGTATTCGTAGTCTCGGAGGAGATATCCTTTTCTCTTCCTTGCAACCTTTATCTCACAGAATAGATGTCGCGAGTTTGTCTCTGCTGTATCGATATTTGCATAGAAAGTGTTCGACTGAGCTTCAGTCTATGCCCCCCTCGCCAAACTTTCACGAGAAACACTCGTCTAACTGAAAACGCTATCAATAACCCCCACTCTTTATCTATGCCTAAACCTAAACGTAGATTCCATAAACAAAGCTTCTTTTTTAGAACTGTGGAATTGTCTTCCGTTTTCATGTTTTCCAACTGACTACAATATGGTTGTCTTCAGGTCCAACGTAAGCAATTTCTTGATGAGCCGTTCATTTTGTTAACAAATTTACGGAATTTCCATTACTAACGATTACTATATTGTCCAATCTCTACTGTACACTCTTTAATCCTTATTCTCGAGTGGCCTCGTTGCCTTGATAAGTGGTGATGCGTATGTAAAAAAATCATTTTTACTTTGGGCTTTTTGACCTCTTGCCGGTAGACGTCATACTATATCGACTATAAAAAATAAAATGAAACCTTCGAATCTAGTAAAAAATAGGTTTTCTAATAAAGTGACTCCAGTATATTACTCATGCTCAGCCATATTTCTAAAAAAAAAAAAAAAAAAAACCTCGATATATGATGGCAATGTACTGGTATAGCAAGACAAAGTGTTATGAGTCCGAAGCAATTGGAACATAATCGACCGGATAAGAAAGGTATTGACAAGGTCTCAAATAAATAGGAGCTCGTAGACTGGCACAAGAACATGATAAAGGAGAACGAGAAGTGTAGAAATTATGTTCCGTTGACTTTGGATATAAAAATCTGCACGGGGTCACAAGTTGGCCCGGTGGAAGTTTCTACGCTAGGTGTAGTATAAAGTCGTCTAGAAGGACACTACAAAAACACAAATTCTCGATATCCAATATCCTTAGGAAAACTCTTGATCCTAGAAGCTTTACGCATATGCACACCATTAAAACCTTCAAAAAGAACACATAGGATCCAATAATACTATTCAAATAACATATATATGAGAAGCAAAAAATAACATAATTTACCATGCCATTAACTTGTATTCATCACGTTCAATTCCAAGAATGCCTACTGAAAAGAACATGAATGCCTACTTGAGAGAACGTGCATGCCTTCTAGACACTATCCTAGAGAGTCTAAGGCCTCTCTGTACAGGCGTTTGCTAGAACAACCTGGCACAGAGATATTTTCTCTAAAAGTAAACACTGACCAAATATTCAAAAATCACATTTTATATTCACTGCCCAAAATAACATCTCCTCATATGCTTAACATACATAAGCTTTTACGAGGAATGGTGCACTATATATGTATGTGTATGTGTGTATGTGTGTGTGTGTTGAGAATTTCAGTTGAAATAAAAAGTCGGTCAATTAAGCTTTTATGCACAGATCATCATATAATAATTAGATCACCCTGACAGATGTTAAAAAAGCAGATACAAGTACATGTTTAAATTTCAACAACCTTTCTCGCAGTTTACAGTAGATGAATAAATTGGGTCCTTGTTAATAAATAGCTTCTGTTTCTGGGTTCGCATCTATCGACTGGTGTTAATCATTACGCCCTGCACTGAGGAATCCCTAAGGGATGAAACACTAGTGTCTGTAGGTATTTAATAATTATTATAGTCAATAATTATATATATATATATATATATATATATATATATATATATATATATATACTGTTTTATATATATATACTGTTTTAACAGAACCCAGGACTTCAAGAAATGGGTTGATAGCAACAAGAAATGTATTTCATCGTTGGTTACAATCGTTTAAAACCATTTGGAAATATTCAAACATTATGTCGTTGGAAAATTTTCACAAGAACATCCTTTCTTCAGACTTGTTGAATGAAAACAGTTTAATTATTAAACATTATGGAAAACATTCCCCTTATAAGGAAAAGGTCTTGAAACAATTGTAACTAACAATTAAATACACTTTTTTGTTGCTATCAACCCATTTTTTGAAGTCTTGTTTTTTGTTAAAACAGTATATGAATGCTAAATTTGAAATATGATAATGTTGTAGCTTCAGTTGAAGTCATCTCCATTTGGCTTAAAATTTATCGGTATATGAACGATTACTGTATTATATAAACCCAGTAAAATTCGGAATACTAGAATTAAGTCTACATACATTCTTTTGTAAAAAACAAAAAAATAAACCCTTAAATAAATGGTGGTCTACGTTTACTTAAACATATTTTGGAGCGTAGAGGGAATGAGCCAGATCTTGATTGATATATATCATAAGAAAATATATTTCTACAGAAGTATCTTTACATAAATATATATAAATAAATATATTCTCGGCGGCTAGTTTTAGAATTAAATTATTATTTTCCTTCCTTCTTGACCGAAAACTATATCCGATGGTGAGGCCCCAGCTTGCGGGCCTTGGGGAGTGTGGAGGCACCCTTTAATTGGCATTGTGCCCAGGTCCACTCCGACCCGGAGTGGTTGTACCTGTTAGGGTCCCAACTATGGGTTAAATAGAATCTGACCTAAAAAAATATACTCCATTAAAAATCGTTCCTCAAAATAACTAGATTCGGTATTAAATAACCTGAAAAACGTTGATATAAACTTGAAAAACGTTGATATGCCGTAAAACAAAAACAACCAACCTTCTTTTGCTTCTTACGCCCAGCGGCTTCATACTTTGTCTGCAATGATTTTGATTAAAGAAATAAACATTGCGAATAAAATAGAAGAGAGCAATGGAATGAAATAAACAAAAAGTAACAGTGTAGGAAAATGGAACGAAAAATAGGACATAGATTAAAAATGATATTATTTTATTTAATAATCGAAATAAATTTACTGAGTGCGTATTTTTCTCGTTCAGTAAAACATAACCGGTCATCGTAAGTAATTTCCATTTATATATTAATACTATTACGTGTGTGCTATTTTGTGTGTCACGCTTACATCTTTTGTCTTTCAAGTGGCTGTCGTTTAATAATTGTTGTGTCCTTCCATTTCTTGTAATAAATAATTTTGCCAAGAATACTTCATAAGTTTTGGTTTCGTTTTCGATTATAGATGAGGGAACTCACCACATCTATATTTTTATTTTTTAAATCACTAGTTATATTGTTTTTTAACAGTCATGCTTACATTATTGAATAGGGAAAATTAAATAACTCACCTCTTTTTTTTTTGTTTTTGTTCTATCTTCTTTTTATTGTTCTACACGCAACTGTATTAATATATAGACTTGCTTAGATAAATATTTTTACAGTTTTAACAGCAGGACTAGAATAATATGAATGTGTCTTGATTCAGGCTGAGCGCTCACAGAATTCCCAGCAGCAATATATTACATATGAAAAATGCCGTTGTGGAATTTCCACAGGCCCCGCTTGTTTTGATTAAGTTACGTTGTCGGATAAAAATCCAATATAAAATCTAAATTTGACAACATAAGTTCGCCAAGATGTACGGGAAAAGGCTGGAGTTTACATTAGCCGGAAATGTTGATAAAATAATATCCCCCCTCTCAACAATCGCTCAAATATCCCAATTCTAAAACAAATCGCTCAAATATCCCAATTCTCAAAGTTACTTTAAATTTTGAAAATGTGAACTTTATTGCGATTTACTCAAGGAAATACCTTTAGTTATTGTGAGATTATTTAATCTGCGATATTCTAGATCCTGAGGATCTCCTTTGTGCCGATCCAGTTTAATCAGACAAAGCCGCAATGAAAGTACAATAAAAAACCTGAAATGAAAGTACTAGTTACTTGTAACTGACTGACAGAAACCTGCGTAGCGATATATTAATGCCTATGCAAAACAAATAAAACGTATATCTTACCCTATTTCGAGATTGAGTACTATGGTATTTATTTCGTAAACACTTCAAGGTTTTTTTTACCTCTGGAAAATATTAATCTGGAATTGCATATATATATATATATATATATATATATATATATATATATATATATATATACTAGTTGGAGCGGGGCGCCTACATTTGTTCAGGGGAAAAATACGTTTCACTATGATGTTTTAATTTGTCAAGGTTTCGTATATAATATTAAAGAGCCATGGCTTCAGAAGAAAAAAAGAAGCTTTTAGATACGATCAGCTAGAATCGAAACTGTAACATTCAAAGCTGGTGACGTTACTAATCTACCAACGTTACGTGGATAAAAACATTAAAAATTAAAAATAAACTAAGAGGAATGTATACAATGTTTCACAATGTTTTGCATTTTTAACCCATTTTGATCCTATAAAATTAATGTGAACCGGCTAAAGATCCACAAAAAAAGCCCCTAAAATATCCAATCATTTGAGGACCATAGTGTGTCTCTCGGCGGAGATAGAGTTTTAATATATGGAGACACACCGACAGACAGACAGACATAGTTGTTTAAAGGTTATGAGGGGTTTTTGAAGCATGAAAAATGATGTTAGTTTTTGTATTTAATATTTTATTGTTTTTTTTTATATTTCAAGGGGACCTCCGCTCTTGGTCACAAAAAAGTATCGAGGTCCGCTTGAAATATAAAAAAATAACAATAAAATTATTAAATACAAAAAGTAACATCGTTTTTCATGCTTCAAAAAGCCGTCATAACCTTTAAATAACTATCCTAGAAGCATGCGTGGCCTTTTAACATTATATATATATATATATATATATATATATATATATATATATATATATATATATATATATATATGTGTGTGTGTGTGTGTGCGTGCGTGTATATATATGTATATATGTATATATATTATAATTTGCATTAAATAAAGTAAATTAACAAATACTATTAATTTCTCATTTCCACAGGGAATAAAAGATCTTTAAAAATTTCCTTTTGAATCTATGACTTTTTATAAATTGGCTGATAGCATCGAAAGAAATGTTTTTAGAAAAATAATGTTTCTAAGCAGTCGTAGATTTTGTCATTTATTATTTGTAGATTTTCTATCTATGTGCTAAATAGCAACATTAATTAATGCCAATAATAAAGTATTCTGCTAAAAACGTTTACTCTGATGCGATTAGCCATGAATTGAAAATGCATGCATTAAATAATAAAACACTGTAAATACTTGCATTCCTTGTCGAATAAAAAAAAACTCTGTCTTAAACTTGAACATTTTTAATTTACTGTATTTAATTCCAAATTTTCATTTAAAGTTGTTCTCTCTGGTATTTTAAGCTTTTCTCATTATCTCATTGGAATGTTTTTAGAAATACTGATACTGATATTTATATTAACATTAATTTTACATGCTGCAATGTGAAATTCAAATTTCTATATGTATGCGTGTGTGTGTGAGCGTGTGTATATATGTATAACTATCCATATATGCATATATAGGCATATACGATATATATATATATGCATATACGATGTATATATATAAATATGTATATATATATGTGTATATATATATATATATATATATGTATAAACATGTATTTAAATTATATGGTATATTGTCGCGTCCTAAAAAAAGAAGTCAGGACTGTATGTTGTATAATCTTCTAAATGTGGATATGCGTATTTGAGACGAAGGGTTCATCCTGATGTGTATACGTGTCACTAAATGTGTGTTGTTGCTTCTTCACTATTTGAACCCTAGGATTTTTGTTGCTACTTATTTATGATGTATTCATATCTAATTGTTCATATGCGGGGGGGGGGTGAATGTGATACATGTATTTTGGGTATAACTTAACTTCATGCGTCGTTGATTTTGTCGACCTGGAATTACTCTTGTTATTGCAGGGAAGGCTGGGACCTGTTTGGACAAAACGCAGTTACTCCAAGAAAGCTGATTTGTTTTATATACTTTTTTATTCACTTTCCAGGTGTCGATTGCAGAAGAATGGAAAGTAAATATCTTTGCTTGCGTGGTTACTTCTAGGTCTCTATTTTCACACACATCAGCTCCCTCCCCAGTGGAGTTGCTGCGACCTGTTTAACCGTCAGGTCTGCTCATCGTCAAAATTTCAACTCCAAATCATCTCCAGCTTACCTGATCACGTGCCTCACACGCTGATCCGATCAGCTGACCAGACCTTCTGGTAAATGTGTCTATGGTGTCGTTTTACGATATTTTGGCAGATATTATAAATATTCTTCATATTCATCTCCAATCCATCTCTCCAGTTTGATGGATAGATAGACCGAGATGGATAGATACCGAAATATATAACTTAATAGACAGATCGACACTTGCTTGTGTTCGACCTATTTCATAACACATATACCTACATCTATATTTATACCCATGCATTTATGTACGTATATACATACATATATTCATAAATATTTTATAAATATGTACATATACGTTGTTTTGATTTACAAGAAAGCAAGTAAAGGAAACATTATTTACTTTTTTATTAGATCGAAAACCTTCTATGTTTACCTTATTCCTGTATCCTGAGAAAACGATTAGGTATATGAAATATCTTATATGCGGTTTGCCATTTTACTGTTTTGTGTTAATTTCGTTAAAATAACAGAAAAGCCTACCTTTTTTAATACGGTGTTAGAATCCTGTGAGATTTTATTTATTCTACAGCCACTGTAGAACACAGCTTCTTGAAAATGTAATCTTCTATTTTTTTAATAGTAATCTTATAAGGTTTTTGTTGTGTGTATTGTTTGAGATACTTCATTTTTATTGAGGATTCTTTGTAGATTATTGCAATCTACTAGGAATTATCACGCAGGTAATCGTCAGAGATTGCACACTGACAATAGCCGCTGATGTTTCCTGGCGTGTGATTGAACAAGCCTCTCATATTTCTAAGTCTCCACCTTTTTAAACCACCTTTGCAAATTAATTTTCATCACCAAAACTACCGCTTGAAATTTGCTTCTCACTGCCAGTAACCATTGGTCCTCACCTAGATGTGGGTTGCAATAATTCTCCCCGAAATCTAAGTCCTTTTTGCGCTCAAGCAGTAAAGGTCTGATTACTGCTGGACGGCAATATCTACACTCTGGTAGGATGGTTTCTTCTTTTATTCTTTTCGTTCTCATAGTTGTATCTGTTTGTACATCTTTAATGATTCCGCTTTCAAGTATTGCTACTAGTGTTTTGCTTTGAACATTTGTTTTGATGGTCAACGTTCAGATTATTATCTATATATTAATAAGATCGCGTGTGTGTTACCTTGTGTGTCACGCTTTCATCTGTTCTCTTTCGAGTTACTGTCGTTTAATAATTTGTGTGGCCTACATTTCCTGTAATAAATAATTTCGCCAAGAATTCCTCATATGTTTTGGTTTCGTTTTCGATTATAGATGATGACTCTCAACTCATCTATTTTATTTTTAAATCATTACTTTATATTGTTTTTTTTTTAACGGGCAGGCTTACATTATTAAATAGGAAAAATAAATAAGTCACCTCTTTTTTACTGTTCTACACGCTACTGTATTAATATATAGACTTGCTTAGATAAATATTTTTACAGTTTTAACAAAAGGGCTACAATAATATAATGGTGTCTTCATTCATGTTGAACGCCCACAGAATTCCCAGTAGCAATATATTATATATGAAAGATGCCGCTTTGAAATTTTCACAGATCTCGCTAGTTATTATTATTATTATTATTATTATTATTATTATTATTATTATTATTATTATTATTATTATTATTATTATTTATTTATTTATTTATTCACTAGCAGTAGTCACACAAAACATCATCAAAAATTGTTCTTTGAGGATCCCTGACTTTGCCTGAAAACAAGTCTCCCCAGATTTCTAATACTCTCTACCTCTTTCGATAACATTTGAAAATAATTTGCACGATCGCAATAACCGCTTACCATTGATTTGTCGTTAGCAGCAATAATTGGCCACCACCCCTAGACCCCAGTCTCCTTTGAACATCTTCAGCGAAGTTATGACTATTGCTTTCGTACTCGGTCTTTTACTCCGTTTGGGCTTCATTATTTGGTGTTATTATTATTATTATTATTATTATTATTATTATTATTATTATTATTATTATTGGCTCACATTGAGCTCTCACACAAGTCAGCAAACGATCTGATTGGAGACCTGTGGTGTTCTCTGGAAGCTGATTGACAACAAGTCGCCCCAGACGTCCAGCTCTTTCCTCCTCCTTCGATAGCATGTGCAAATAAATTTGCATCATCACAACATCCCCTTACCATTGATTTCATGCTGGTAGTGGACATTGGTTTATACTGAAATTTTCTTGTTGATTATTATCACATTTAGTCTTCTTGCTTGGATGGCTTTGCCCGTCTGTATGTCAATGCCTCATAGGATTTTGTGGTTCTCATTTTCAGGTGCTGATGCGGGTTTATGCTTGTACTATTTATCTGTACGCTCAAAATACAGCTGTTTGCACAATTCTTAGTGCACCGCCCTCCCCACTTGGTCATGCCTGTTTTTGTATTCCTTTCGCCCAGTTTGCTGCATTTACTTACTATATCGTTTATCGTTTCGTCTCTTTGTCCACAGGGTCTGCATTTGATGTTTTCTTGTTTTGTCGATCCTTGCTTTGATATGGTTGGTTCTTATCGAGTTATCTTGTGCTGCAATTATTAGAGATTCAGTTTCTCGGTGTATATATCCTTTTCGCACCCATGTTCAGGTGTTTTCGTTATTCTCATTTTTTGTCATTCTTTTGTCATTCTTATGAATCTTCCGTGAAGTTGTTTCTCTTCCCATTTCTCTTTTTCTCGTTTTGTCGTTTGTCTCTCTGGTTTCTTTTTTTGTCGGTTTTCTCCGTGTCTCTCGCTGCCATAATTATCCTTTCAGCGTTTTGCATTATATATTTTTCTAGTTCTGTTTTTGTGTCCTTCACACAGTCTTCTATACAGATCAGTCCTCTCCCGACGTCTTTACTTTTCACGTAGAGTCTGTCAATATCGTCCTTTGGGCGTAGTGCATAATGCATGGTCATGAGTCTCCTGATTTTCTGGTCAAGCTATATCAGTTCTTCTTTTGTCCATCCTATAAACGGTCCAGGGTATCTCACTGGTAATGTATTTATACCTTTTATTACCTATGTATTTATGCATTTTATTAGGTTTCTATTATCTAATTAAGTTTCCAGAAGTTTTGTTGTTCTCCTGAGGTATTTCTTTCCAATTTTCTCTTTCATTTCTGTTGCTCTGATGGTGTCCGCTTCCAGAATTCCCAAGTATTTATAGTCGTCTTGTTCTCCTAGTGCTTTCATTTCTGCTTGGTTGAGTAGTACCATGGCTTCTGTCGTTTCTAGTTTTCCCTTTTTTATAACAAGTAGTGCGCACTTTTCTATTCCAAATTCCATTTGGATATCTTGGCTGAAGATTCTGGTAGTGTAAATTAGTGTCTCTAGCTGCTTTTCGGTCCTTGCAAAAAGTTTCAGATCGTTCATATACATCAGGTGGTTCATTTTTTCCTCTGTATTGGGGAACTTGTATCCGGCTTGGCACTTTCTCAGTATAATATTCAAGGGCATCATGGCTATGATGAACAGTAATGGTGATAATGAGTCTCCTTGGAAGATGCCTCTTTGTATGTTAATTTCTGTTATACGTTGTCCATCAGCTGTCAGTTCCCGTCACCATGTTTTCATTGCATGTTCTACTACATTGGTGATCCCGCTTGGTATTTTATACATTTTTAAGCATTCTATTATCCATGCTTATGGGATCCTGTCATACGCATTTTTGTAGTCGATCCATGCCTGGCTAAATTTTTCCTCCTCCGTTTTACCTCTTTTAGGATCTTTTGATGAACATATAGCAGATCATGTTTTCCTCTTTTCCTTTTTGCCATCCTTTCTTTTCCTCGGGGATGAGTCCACAGTTATTCAGTGAGTGGTAGATTTGTTCCCTCAGTTGCGCTGTCAGTATCTTCCACATGGTGGGTAGGCACGTGATTGGCCTATAATTGCTGTGGACGGGGCCTTTCTCCCTGTCCTTCTGTAGCAGTGTGCTTCTACCTTTTGTCATCTAGTCTGGCACGTTTGCTTCCTGTATACAACTTCTCAGGTTTTGGGCTAGCCTTTCGTGTAAGGTTGTTAATTTTTTGAACCAGTATGCATGCATCCCGTCGTGCCCCGGTGCTCTCAAGTTTGCCATTTTTCCTATGGTTTTCCTTAGGGTCTGATGATTATTATTATTATTATTATTATTATTATTATTATTATTATTATTATTATTATTATTATTCTCTCACTAGGATTTCCCATACTGATCATCAGCAGAGATTACTCACAGACAATAATGTGTGGTGTTCCCTAAAATCTGAGTGACAACACGTTCTCCAGATTTCAAGCGCTTTTTAAATATCTTGCTAAACCATATAGACCATATCGCGTTGTTATAACGGTTGTTTGTCTTTGCTCATTTACTGGCAATGACACTTTGTATTCTCGTAGATTTTGGTGACAAAAAACCTCCGCAAGTCTTCTGTAATTTCCGCATATTTCTTGTGACAGTTTGCCTTATGCCCTTCTATCATCAATTCTCGCGTGCTAGCCTGTCAGATGAAGATGCAACTATTCTTATAGGCGGACGTATACTTTACATTAAAGTGGTTCGATTCTTTTGTTCTCTGTAGTGATATTCTGTTTGTATTTTTTTTTCAGTTTGTCTTGCTGGTTTCATGCATACTACGTTTTTACGTAAGTCTTCTTCCGTTTTCATTATTATCATGCGTTGTATGTTCTCAACACTTCCCATGAGTTTAATTTCTCCTATTCTTTTTTCGAATGTACCCGGATCGTTCGCAATGATCTTACACTCAATGATTTTATGTTAAGTCTATGTTGCTTCTACACTATTAGGACGAGATTTTAGAAATCATAATACTAAATGTCACATAAAAACAATGGGATCTACGAATTCAACGTTTTTTGCAGGATGGTTAGATTCAACAATTACGAAAATCGATCAGGTAGAAACTTATTAAAGAAAATAAATATAAAATTTGAAGACATGATCGTAAAACAGAGGAGAGTTTAGAAGTGAGGTAATTTTCCATTTCTATTTAGAACACGACGGCGGCAATTTTTCACCTGCGAACACGATTAAAGTTGTTTTTTTTTTTATTCAGTAATAGTTAGGTAATTTGGACTGCGTAACTTCGAACTACTGTATTAATTTATTAAAATTGAGAAAATTACCAGCTGAAATGTAAAACGTTTTTGACTCCTGATGGGGGTAGTTATTTATTTTCCGCCCACCTCGGCAAAATATGGCACAAGGCCAGAAAGTGGGGATCCAGCAGGCTTTACTAAAGGAGGGACACTCCTGCAATTGTAAAAATTGCCTGAGTACTCCTATCGGCATTCCCCGGTAGGGGCGCCTCAGGCAGTAAGCAATGAACTTACTCCACCGAAAAGCTCAGTGACAAGGCCCAAGAGGATGGACCTCCTAGGTATTACCCAGGCGGCGTACCTCAGTCCAACAAGTGCTGGGCCGGTTCCCGGCCCCTCAGCTGTTGGGCTGAGTGTCAAGTGACGAATCCTTGACGAATATACACTCTCCCTGCAGCCGAAGCCGCTAGGAGACCTTTCCCATCCCGAGTAATGGCGGTATTAGACGAAGAAATTCGCCAATCATTTTTATAACCAACGGCTGTGCTAAACAACCAAAGAAAACGTTTAAAAATTATCATAAAAATTGTCGAATTTTGGATTCAATCAGTTCGCCGTTAACGACGGCACGGACCGCATTTGTGTCTTGGCCGCCATCTTGGTTAATGATTTGAACTACGCCACCATCTTTGTTTAACACAATATCTTAGAACTTAACAGTTTAACTACGCCACGGACCGCATTTGATTCTTGGCCGCTATCTTGATTACTGATCTGAACTACTGGGATATCTGAGGATTCCAAAACTACACAACGTCATACAATCTCCAACAGAGAATCCAAACGACCCCGAATTTCTCGAAAAGACGCGACTGTTTTTGCAGAACTGATTCAATGTTTATAAGAGACGCATTGGATGATGAAAGGAAAGCATTGAACATATAAAGGGAACATTATTTATCAAAAGAGAAACCGAAAATATTATCCCTATATACAGAACTAACGTCTCTGAAATGTAACGAGGGTGAAACGATTATCGACTACGTTATGAGGGCAGAAACAACCGCCAATGCTTTAAACCTCTCAGGTGAAGTAATAAGCGATAGCTTGCTGATATCAATGCCACTCAAGGGACTTCCAGCCGATTTTAAACCATTTACAACTGTTATAACTCAGAAAGACAAACCCATAAATTTCAGCGAATTTTAAGTGGCATTGCGTAGTTACGAAGTGACTAATCCTATGCTCGTGGACAATAATGACTCCAGCAATATTATGAAGTTCAAAAATGATTTTCGAAAGCAGACACCACCAAGTTACGCAACTCACCGCAACGTCTCCAAAAATAATTTTTCTAAGAAAAAGAAAATTACCTGCTATAATTGTGGACGACCCAACCACAAAAAGTGTCCAATGTCGATATAAACGCTCTAAAATGGACTCCGTAAAAAACGTTGAGAACTTTGAGGAAGAACATATATTTCTATTGACATGTAAGTTTGACTATACTACAAACGGTAAAAATCTCCTTGTAGACTGTGGTGTTACAGCGCACGTTATCTCCAAGGAATCTGATTTTATTAATTTTGATGCAAACTTTAATCCTCAAAGTCATTTTGTCGAACTTGCCGATAGTCAAATAAATGATATAGTCTTGAAAAGAGGCGATGCTAAAATATCCCTAAAAATAATAAAAAAACAAACTACGCCGCGATCTTTGTTCAACACAATGTCTTAAAACGTAACATTAACGCCTTGTTTTTTATCTGAAATTTCCATTCATCGATTACAAAATGTCGTCCCAATAACAGAGAAGCACCCATTTTCTTTTTTTCTCCTTCTTTATTATTATTATTATTATTATTATTATTATTATTATTATTATTATTATTATTATTATTATTATAATTATTATTATTATTATTATTATTATTGCCTCACAAGGGGCTGCCACACCTCTTCACAGACCTTTCCCTGAAAGCAGCCTGTGGTGTTCACTGGAAGCTACGTGACAACAAGTATCCCAAGTTTTCCAGTAGTTTCCGCCTATTTCGGTAACATTTCCAAATAAATTTGCATTATCGCCACAATTGCTTGCCATTGATTTCTCTTTGGCAGCAGATATGGGTCTTTACTTGGATTTGAGTGTCACTAAGCCTCTCCAAGGTCCCAGTTCTCTTCAGAACTTATTCGGCTGAGTTCTGGTCGGCTTATCGGTCTTTCTTTGCTCATTTACTATATGGTTATTTGCTATTATTATTATTATTATTATTATTATTATTATTATTATTATTAATATTATTATTATTATTAATATTATTATTATTATTATTAGTAGTAGTAGTAGTAGTAGTAGTAGTAGTAGTAATAGTAGTAGATTGTCATCATTATTATTATTGTAATTATTATTGTAATTATTATTTTTGTTGTTATTATTGTTATTATTTGTGTTGTTATTATTATTATTATTATTATTATTATTATTATTATTATTGTACGTAGCGCAGCTTGTTTGTATCAGAAGAGAAAAGACACTAGGAAATGGTTATTAATCGTGATAGAGTGTGTTGAAGCTAAGGATACGTCGTCGACCGAGAATGTGGCTAGAGGTAAGGAGTGGATGCCAAAAGTTCTGGCCAATGAAATTGAAATAAATGAAACACAGACTGGATATCTGAAATAAGAAAAAAAAATGAGTAAGAAAAATAGGCACTGAAAGTTTTTCAAAACGTAGCAAACCTGGCGAATGATGTATCATAAAAATGACTTGAACTGGGGTATCTATCTAAGAGCACTGGAACCTTGGTTTGATTAACACAAGAGCAAGTACTAGGCACACGACTGTTTAACTAAGTCAACAAGAAGTTACTGCTATACGAATCTGGATTTGTCGAATGTTATCTGAGTCAGTTGTGCACATTGCAGTAGGATGAAGTAGATTTTTTTCAGAGCGAGCACCGAGGAATGTTTGATTTAGATATACTGAAGAAATGAAGAAAGTTTGTGATTAAGTGTGCTAATGAGTGGTTTGGGGAGGTATTGGTGAGGTGAAAACCACTGAGGATTTTAATGTAGAGATATGGTGGGACGAAAATGTTATGATGTTTAGAAATTGGAACATAATCATCCGACTTTAGTAGTCATTGACAAGGTTTGAAACAGGTAGAAAATCGTAAATATTTCACTTCCCTTGAATGAAGTTAGAGAACGAGAAGTTTTGCAATTATACTTCATTAGGCTTGAAGGTAAGATTATGCACGGTAGTCAAACTCAAGTAATCCCTGCTGTAGTTTTATCGAAAGACATATGGAGATCCACGATTTATCTATGCCCAATATTCTTAGGAAAACGCTTGATCTTTGAAGCTCCTGGTTGGCGATAAATGAGTATCCTCTGAGAAGGAATTTCATCTCTTTTCAAGGAGACGTTATTAAATGAAATTAAGATTCTTAGTATTATTGCATTTTTCGTATTATATGGATTATTCGAACTACTGTTATCATCTTGAGTGTGGTTTTCACAACGCCTCGATCGTTGTTCCCTCCGACCTTCTTCATGTTTGTCTTGTGGAACTCGGAAATATTTCGGTCAGACTGGGGAATTTGGAAGGGATTTCGAGCAGAACACTTCATTTACTTCACGAACATGGCGTGCTCTTGTTCCGTCAGCAACTACTGGATATAGGTCTACACTGAGTATTAAACCATCATCTTTCAGGACAATATCGCGTTTTGCAAATGATTTTGCAAGTATTGAAACCACTGTTCCAGGGGTCCTTGCGGACGCTACTCCCGTGAATTTATTTAGGTTTCCGCTCAAAATTCCGTCCAAATTCCCGAGTTTGAGAGAAACATTCCCGAGTTCGGCAAGATACACATATAAAAGGTCGGTCATTACATCGGCCGGAACGTTACGAAAATTATACTGAAGATGAGAACATTAGTCTGAAGAATGGCAATAATAAAAATAACCAATAGTCATCTCAAAAATTCAGAAACGTCATATTATATATATATATATATATATATGTATATATATATATATACATATATATATATATATATATATGATTATAATTATTATAAGTATTAGTAAAACATTTACAAATACAAAAATCCATCATCATGCCATATATTATACTTACACTTTTATAGTAAAGGCTGGTTTAGTGTGATGGATAGTGATACGTACGCCGACGCGATTTGGTAATATTGTATTTTATTCTTAGTGTGAATTATGATTTACAGAAATAAATTATTGCAAGAATCATGAATTTAAGAGGAAAAATACAAATGCCAAGGAGCATATCGTTAATAAGTAATTTGATTTGGAAAATGAAATATAAAAAAAAACACCTCTAAATAAGCAAAAACACGCATATACATATTTCACAAAATAAGGGCAATTTACACATTGACAGGAATAGTTACTTCACTATAATTTGACGATAATAAGCCTCGCATATTTACGCGCGTCATTATATATATATATATATATATATATATATATATATATATATATATATATATATATATATATATATATATATATGTCTGTGTGTGTGTATATATTTTATGTGTATATTGTTTATTTCTCAACGTGATTATGCCAGTGGCGACCGGCGAGGGCTGAGCGAGGACAATGAGGACAATTTTGACAACGTCGATTTTGCGGTTAGGCGAGCGACGCCCTCGTATCGTCGCTCCTGGTAGGAGCGAGGGAAGGCTTCTCTAATCCGCTGCGACGCTGGTGTTAACCGTTCGCTGGCGCTTATGTCGGACGGAGAGACGAAGAGGGCGCGAAAAGTCGTGCTAATGATGAGCGGCGAAACAATGTGATTTGTAATACATATATTTCCCGCTTAAATCCGGGAGAAAGTAGCGAGCCTTTTCCTATCGGTCGTTAGCCATCTCGAACCGTATTACAAAGAAAAAAACTCGTTCGAAAATCATTGTCATTAAATCGATAGTGAAGAGCTGAGAAATCAAATTAGTTGAGCTCTGGTCATGTCAGTTAGAACATTGGCGCATATATAGTTAAGTTACCTAAAAGCTATTATATATATATATATATATATATATATATATATATAATATATATATATATATATATATAGGTGTGTGTGCGTGTGTGTATATATACACACACATATATGTGTATGTATATATAAACATATATACACAAATATAATATATATATATATATATATATATATATATATATATTATATTTCTACAAACACGAAATAAACTAAACCTAAGCAAAAGACATCCCAAACCAGCAAATCTTAATTAGGCTGCCAGCAAATATGTATACATATGTAGGTTAATTTGGGCATATTTTATTGGTTATGAAATATAGTTTATTTTTAACTAATTCTCATTAATTTAATATTAGAATAGTATTATAATCTTCGAATTTACATGTAGATTCGTCCCATACATTCAAAGATATGAATATATATATATATATATATATATATGTGTGTGTGTGTGTGTGTGTGTGTGTGTGTAACTTTGTAAGTGTATGTGTGTATGTGTGTGAATACGTAAGTATGTAAATATATGAGTATATATGTCTGTGTATGCCCACACCCATACACCCACACATACACACACACACACACACACACATATATATATATATATATATATATATATATATATATAAAATACAATAGTAGAAGAAAAATAAATGTCCCCAACAAGGCTTATGTAAAATAAGAATGTAGTCTATAGCTGCACAGTATCAAAAACCCCAAATCTAAATGAATTTAATTGCAATCATAACTCAAGCACCCGATCAAATAATGACTCCAACTTTAACCAATTTACCAATCAAATACAGACCAACCCACTATATAATAATCCAACACCTAATCTACCGGAAAATAATTACACTAAACAAGAGGCAATATATTTTGGTTCGACATCTGGCTTAATAAAACATACAATTTCAACGCACAAATATTCTTTTAAAAATCCCTCCCTATTAAACCAAACTACCCTATCCAAGCATATTTGGCGAATATTTTAACCAAATTCAGATTTATAATTTTATTCTATATTATTTCAATCTTTAACCCATACTAATTTGCTTATCAAGTAAATACATGCCTTTTATTTTATTTTTTTCCAGATACATCTGCCTTACTTTTAATGCTAGGTTTATTTATGGTGTCTTTTACATATATTAAAAACCCTTCCCAATACTTTTGCTGATGAGGAAACTTAGTTTTTTTTTTAAATACTATATGTAAAAATTATTGTCTGTGGCTTAATGTCTACCACAATAAAAACCTTGTTTTCCGAAACGATCGTACAAATTATTGACTTTGTTGTTGTTCCTTCTTGTGAAACGGATTTTTAATTTAATTCTAATTTGAATTTTAAATTATCAATCACATTACTGAATATATATATATATATATATATATATATATGTGTGTGTGTATATATCTTACATAGGAAAATGCGGGCATGAAAAGTAATGTGGCTAAGATTAATCTTAGGAGAGTAAAAGGACTTTTTTTTTGTAAGTGGAAAAGAAAACCAAGATGGTCTAGTAAAAATACAATAAATAAATAACTTAAAATATTGCAACATTAAGAACTATTTTAATTCAATTTTACATTATATATACATTGTTATAGCAGCAATACATTTAGTTATAAATTTATTATACTGTTTACTAGAACATTTTGTTGTTTTAGTTTCCTCTTTTAACAACATGGCACGTGCTCGTCTGAACTCCAATCTCTGGTCCCCCCTCGCCAATCTTTCACGAAAAACACCCGTGTAGCTGAATCCAATGTGAAAATTTTCCCCCACTCTATATCTGTGTCTAAATCAAAACGTGGATTCCATGAACAAAGCTTCTTTCTTAGAACTGCACGCCTGTGGAACTCTGTTCAATCTGCCTGCTTCCTACTGGATACAACTTGGGTGTGTTCAAGTCCAACGATAACAAATTCCTAATGAACCGCCCCCTTAAGTAAACACTTCATTAAATCTCCACATTAACGTAACGTAATATACTTGCAATAACCCTTATCCCTTAGTGGCTTCGGGGCCTTGATAAGTGGTGATCACTGTGTAAAAAAAATACTCCTTTTACTTTTCAAAGCTAAATATTAACTCTATTACTTTTCATGCTCGCATTTTTCTATGCAATCTATTATTTTTCCAGGCTTTACTTTGAAACAATATTTTTATTTATTTTGTTCAATATCATAAGCATTGTCAAAAATAAATACAAAAATATTAATTACTTTTTAAATTGACTGAATAAAAAAATCAAATAAGATAAGTAATTAAATAAAGAAACGGAAGGAAGGCACAAAACATAGAGAAACAGAAGTAAGGGGTGACGTTGTAAGCGGAATATAATCAGCACAAGCATGGCAAAAGATCACCTTTGTTAACTCTTTCTACATTACCCAAAGTATTTGGCATGCGAGCGACATACTCGCCATAATTTATGATGGTGGCTATGAGGAAAAGTTTCTATGGCGACTAACAGCGAATCGTAATAAATGGTATTATTGAAAATTTGTTCTTGTAACCAACAATCAGTCCGAAGAAGCACTCTGTCACGTTCCATATGCAGACTTTTGTAACACCAGTAATGTTATTATAAATTTTGTTTTAATGAACGAAAATTGATTTTTTTTTCAAAATATAGCAGAAAATTTAACACATAGAACTGCAAATACTGTTTGAAGTTTGGTCTCAAAATGAGTGAGTTTTATATTAATAAAACTAACCTTTTACCATATATTAAACACGGTTGTGTTTGAGTGATATATAGATACTCCATCTTTCTTGGCACTGTTATAAGTTCTAAATCTTAGCGACTATTGATCAGAATTTAACAAATGAAGGCTTGTCGAAAAAGTAATGCCATAAATTTTATATATATATATATATATATATATATATATATATATATATATATTGTATTATTTAAATAAATAATTTCCAATTTTCATTTAAATATACGTATTAATAAGGTAGGGTTCATTTAGATAGTTCGGTAGTTAAGCATTACAGTTAAAGTAATTTTATAATATATCTCTTCACTAGGCACATACCGTAAATTCATACTCAGCTTAAAGGATGTTCAGTTTTTATTAACAGAACCTATACCAGCGCCATACCCTTTCATCGCGACTCGACTAGCAGGCACCTCAAGCCATGATTGAAACTCGAACGCTAAAGCAACAGTTAACGCTTCTAACCATTACATCTTAGAAGGTTACAGAATTACAATGTGAAAACACATCGACGCTAAAACAATACAAAAAAAATGAGAATGCAATTCTATATTGCCATACCCAAATTTTGTCATTAGTTTAACGTGGACATATTGCATTTAATCATAATAACACATGCACACAATGTGTTATTTTAAAGGACACTCGTTACTTATATATATATATATATATATATATATATATATATATATATATATATATATATATATATATATACATATATATATATATATATATATACTAGCATTGCAGCCCGGCGTTGCCCGAGTGTTTGGAGGTGTATGCTGAGCAAAAAAAAAAAAAAAAGAGTATTTTTTTTTAATTTGACCCCTATTATGACCCCTTAAAATTTATAGTTTCGGGCTCGAATCACTTTATTAAATGAGATGCAGGTTCAAGGAACCTATATCTAAAATTTCAAGTGTCTAGACCCAAAATTGTATGAGGAGTTTGGTAGAGTTCTTAAAGGTCAAATCGTTGAAATTTGACCCCTTAACAGCCAAATTTTCTGCCTGACACCCGTCACGTCGATTCTCCCAAATCTCAGTACCCGGTATTTAAAATTTCGAGTCTATAGACAAAAAATTGACAGAGTTATTGCGTAGGGAAATGTACACAGACAGACAGACAGACAGACAGACAGACACGTTCACTTTTATAGATATATAGATAGATAGACAGATAGATGAAACAAAAATATATACGTATACATAAATATATATGGAAACGATTTTGTGTTCATTGTAAGCTTTTTACGCAAATATTTCGCAAGTATAAATCATGTAGAATATCTGCATGAATATAATTACCCGTAATAGTTAACTAAAGGTGATCACCCTATAAGAAAACTGAAAAAACTAATAGGGAATTAATTAAAAATGAATGTTTAAAAGAATATGCAAATTAGTTTGATCTTTTGCTAATGAATGCAATTCGATAACTCATATATAACGAAATTGTATTTTCTTTTTAAATAAATAGAAAAATAGGGTTTTTAATATGAATATCACTACACACCAAAGGAATACGGAATTATAGGTATACTAGCAGTTCCGCCCGGCTTTGCTCGGGCCCTATATACTGTCCATAAGGTTATGTATATACTTAAAAGTGTGAATATGTAAAGTAATGTATTTCTGTATAATAGTCTTCCTTAATTACCATAGAGAAAAGACAGACAGACATTTACACTTTTATAGATGTAGATAGATAGATTGGATGCAATATATAATAATGATTAAAAAAAAGACTCATGCGCCACCGTTGAGAATCGAAACCAAAACGTTCAGCTCACGATTTATTTTGCCTCTGCCATAAATGACTGGGCTGTGAAAACATGTTTACTGCAAGGCTAAAAATTAACACATGAACCAATATTAACTACATTATGCATTCGTAATGGCGGCATTCGACCTTCACCTGGCAAATTCCATTTTTTTTTAATTTTCACACTTCTGCACGGATTTTTCCAGGCTAAAACCCAAATATAAAGTTTATCATGGATTCAAACATCTTATATATGAAATTTTTTGTCCGTAGACCAAAAACTCTAGGAGGAGTTTGGTAGGCAAAACCTGTGCAACAAAAATATATACGTATATATAAATATATATGGAAACAATTTTGTGTTTCCTGTAAACGTTTTACGCAAATATTACGCAAGTATAAATCATGTAGAATATCTGCATGAATATAATTACACGTAATAGTTAAATAAAGATGATCACTCCATAAGAAAACCGAAAAAAACTAATAGGAAATTAATTAAAATGAATGTGTAAAAGAATATGCAAATTAGCTAGATCGTTTGCAGATGGATGCAATTCCACAACCCATATATAAGAAAATTGTATTTTCTTTTTAAAAAAGTAGAAAAGGTTGTTTTTTTTTAATATGAATATCAATACACCCAAAAGAAAAACGAATTTATAGGAATATATATATATATATATATATATATATATATATATATATATGTGTGTGTGTGTGTGTGTGTGTGTGTGTGTATCTCCAAACTCTATTTGTTTAATGAAGGGCATGGCACTGTTAACAGAAAGGGCGTTGATTTGTACGCCAACGACAGTTTGTTATATCGCTTCCAACAGAGAGGAAACATATTCGATAGATCTCCTTATAAATGTATTCTTATCATTATTATTATTCCATATAGATACACATAAAATATTTTAAGACGATATTACATGTCGTGTACAGTTGTTCACTTTATATGATATAAAATAAATCATTTTATTGAAAATGTATACGCACCCCCTCACACACACATCTCTCTCTATATATATTTGTATATATATATATATATATATATATACGTCCAGAAAAAAATGCTTATGAGTTCAGAATCTCATGAAATCTTTTATCATAGGCAATTTCTTTCGTGCAGTAAATATTCTTTATTTTAAAAATTATACGGCAGTCATGAATGTTAGCACGCAGACAAATAAAATACACACAGAGCCCCCCACACACATATATTTTTACACATACACACGCATATATATATATATATATATATATATGTATATATATATATATATATATATATTCCTTTTTTCATAAATGTATAAAAAAAATGCCCGCCAAATTGAATTTGGGGGTAAGTAATTTACTTTCTCTGCATACATTTCTAAAAAAAAATATTTCGAATGTCTTCTAAGTTTGCCAACATTATATTTTGTCGTTTTAGCAACATGACTTCTTTGAAAAAATGAAAGTTGAACTGTGTCACAATTATATAAAATATTTACAAATAGATCTAAAATCCAAACAAAAAAAAAAACAAATCGCTGAACAGTATATGAGAAATTACTTTTGCTGATTTTTTTCCTTCGATAAATTTTCTCTTGTAAGCATGTCTATAATTTTATCATTTTTTTATTTTGTTTCTGATTTTTCTAAAAGCCATTGCAATACATACATACATACATACATACATACATATATATATATATATATATATATATATATATATATATATATATATATATATATATATACATTTTTCATTGAGGGTTTCGTTTTGCCTTTTATTTCGTTGCGTTTATATTTCTTTCATCGTTCATATTAGTTGAGCTAAAAGTGATTTCAAATAACCTCTTATTTAAATAAATAAAATAAAATGAACAAATTAGCAAAATGATAAAAATAATACTAAATAAATTATTTGACAAGTTATTATGAAATATCCGCAAACAAAATATACCGTTTTTTAATGCTGCCAAATGATACATATCCGTTTGGTAGGTAAAAGTCTCGATTTCATTATTTTGCGTATGACATTTTTTCTTTCTCTAAATCACAGGCAGATTACAGAAATGTTCTTTGACATGGAAATTCCTCCAATCTTTCTTCAAAAGAGCACAGAGATGATAGAGCGAATTTGTTTAATTTCGGTCTTCTAGGCTAAAAAAAAAGAGAGTGCAATTCTTTATTGATACACCCATATTTTGACATTAGTTTAGCGTGTATATATTGCATTTACTCATAATAACGCATGCATCCAAAGTTTTATTTTAAAGGACAATCCGTTACTTTTTGTATATATATATATATATATATATATATATATATATATATATATATATATATATAGAGAGAGAGAGAGAGAGAGAGAGAGAGAGAGAGCGAAAGAGAAAAAGAGAAAAAGAAATGTAGATAAATAGAGAGAGAGAACGAGAGGGCTATATATTTATATATATATATATATATATATATATAGAGAGAGAGAGAGAGAGAGAAAGAGAAAGAAAGAGAGAGAAAGAGTGTAACACCCGGAGATACGACATTAAATATTAATAATAACACACAGTACAGTACATAATACCATAATACACGTGTATATATTCTAATAACATTATAAATAATATCGTAAGGCGTGGCAACAACCGTAACGCGAAAAACATCGCATTACAATACATGCCTGAGGAAAACGTATCCTAGGGCCACCGTAGCCAAGGGTTCTACTATATATATATATATATATATATATATATATATATATATATATATATATATATATATATATATATATATATATTAATTTTATTTATACAAACATTAATGGCTACATATGTGCATACATGTTTCTATAATCACCGACGTTGGGGGAGTACGTCTTCAGGCCAAGAATTACCTTCAAAAGTGGTTCAATCCTAGTTTCAGCTCTAATGTAAAAACTAACATACCAAAAGAATTCTTTCAAATAGTGGAAACATGTTTTAAATACCCGCATAAATATATTAAACAAAAAATCCATAAAAATGTAATACTCTAAATGCCTAATCTAGCACAGAGAATAATTTCGACAAATAATAGGGAAATTAAACAGGCGCAGAACATCCCAATTGATCTAATACCTATTAGCAAATGTAACAGCCAAAATAAAAATTAATACCATCTAAATAACGATTGCATACACAACGTCGTGATATACGCTTGCACTGTCATGCAATTACCAAAACATGCAAACAACCAAGTTAATGGGGGAAATAATGAAGATAATCGAAGTACCCAGGACGCAAGTATATATAGGGAAACATATGGTCTGGGTTCTAATAATAACAGTAACAACAACAAAAAAAAACAGATTAACGGATCCAATACTCCAGTGAAAACCAGATTAGGATTAAACAGCACCACCGTTATACATCTTCAGGCCCCCTGTCAACACAGCTCCCCAATATAAGACTCCCCAACATTGAGATAAATGAACCAATAAACAATAATAAAACAAGGAAAACATTCACTTACATAGGCGTATCCTCTAACTAAATTAAAGTATTTCAAACCACTTGCAATCTTAAAGAAATGAAAGATCTCAAAACAATGATAATAAAAGCACATCCTTAACTACTTTAATTAATAGCCTGGAAGACAAAAAAAAAAAACATTGAATTAAATGGAGTATACTGAATAAATCTAGATCATATACCCCAGGGGGCAAATTTGGCAATCTTTGTATATCTGAAACAGTTAACATTATCACCTTCAATAAACCCATAATAAATGACAAGAATGAACTAGTGTCTAGATGTAAACACAAGAAAAAATTTAAATACAGCCAACTAAAAATAAAATAACATACACACTCGCTCTCTCTCTCTCTCTCTCTCTCTCTCTCTATATATATATATATATATATATATATATATATATATATATATATATATGCAAGCAAATTGATAAAAACATAATACTAATTGCATATCGCTTGTGAATAAAATCTAAGGTAAATCTTTGAGAATTTAAAAAGAAATTTAATAAGTCCTCAAACATCTCATTTAATCTATATAATGATACCTTCTTATTGTAAATTTATATTTTAAGTACAGACTCATCATACACACATTTACATACTACAACTTTAAACTCTAACACATAATTGGCACTTCTGGGATCTTGTTAGAATACTAACATGTAACTTCTCAATTAACGAGCTTTACAATTGGTCCCGTTTTACTACCCACAAATAGTGTTAAACATTCCTAATTGCAAAGTGATTTCCCGATCCACACATATGAATATGGGTGCGTAATACTCAATTATGCGTCATCCCTGTTGGTACTAGTGTAACCCAACTCGAGAGATTTAGTTACATAACCCTATACACTTATTTTCTGAATGTTAATTAGCAGTATAGGAGCCAATTTGTTTTTATTATAATTAGTATTTATTACGTGCACTGATTTTTATAAGTAATAGTATGACTAGTTTTATAATTTCTTTTATATTAAAATTTATAATCTTTAAAGTATGTATGTAGGTGTAGGTATATGTATGTATATATATATATATATATATATATATAAAATTGTGTATGTATGTGTGTAGGAATGTATATATGTGTATATATATATATAGGTATGTGTATGGTACATATGTGTGTATATATGTATATGTATATTCATATGTATATATACATATGAATATATATGTGTGTATAAAGTTTCTTCCAGTTAAATATTATTAAATAATATAATTATTATTAACGGATTTTTAATACCATCCCAGTAAGGATGTGTTATTTTCCATTTAACAGTAAAGGATCATCATAAGTATCATAAAATTAAAATTATAAGTTCTATCATTGCGCTTAGTTTAAGTTGTACAATTTACTTACAGATATTATTCTAATTCCTCAGTTTAATTCCCCCATTTAAATGTTTTTATCAATGAGTATAACATTAAAAAGAGCACCTTATGTATCAATTGGATTTAATAGATTTAAACAGAGTAAAGATTTTAAGATGTAATTAGGTTAATTAGTTTAAAGGTTGATTTGAGCTTGAAAAACACAAAATTTCATTTGCTTCTTCCTTTTCCTTTCTTACATTTTATTTTATTTTCTCTGCCTCTTTTTTTCTTTTTCCGCCCTTTCCCTATACCCCTGTCTAACCTAGCCTACCGAAACGGCTACTCCACAATTTTATAACTTTTTATAGCGTGTTTGGACTTGTCTGTAGAGGTCATTCTCTGATATATATATATATATATATATATATATATATATATATATATATGTCTTCTCCCCAAATCCATCTCTTCATTTTATATTTCTCTCCCCCTCACAACCCCTTTCTACCTATTCTATCTCACTAACGTTTAATTCCAGTAATACTAAGGTCTTCAATAAAAAGTTCCAACCAGACCTTAAAAGAATTACTCCAGAAATATGTCCAAATGTGATTTCTACTCTATGATGTGGATTACACATTATACAGCTTGGATCTCATTACCGCACTGCTTTAACGGACATTTACCTTCGATGTTACAGCGCAATTTTGAACTAAAACTTTATATCCTTTTCTTCAATTTCCCCTACTATGTGGCTTCTATTTAATCGTTTTTTGATTATAATTTTCCAGGTCTAACTGACTTTAGAAAATAGGGTGAATACCGTTATATCTATTTGCTAATATTTTCTCCTCTGAAGAGATGGTAGGCATCGAAACCTTATAGGATAAGGAAATCTAATTTCTAAACTATTTTTTGTGTTACTTGGAATAATAAAAAAACTCCTTCATTTGAATACAGGTCTTTTTAATTTCATTGAAGCACTATACATATATATATATATATATATATATATATATATATATATATATATATATATATATATATATATATATATATATGTTTAGAGCCACAGAATTTATATAAAGTTTTGAAAATAATAAGCGGGACTTTCTGAAGAGCTCTTTCGGCTATCATCTCATCAGGAGAAAATCGATAGTGTAAAAATAATATTGTGTCGAAAATAAAGAGTTCTAACGGGGAACTTATTAAATGTGCCAAAAGTACGGGCACACTAAAATAAATTTATTAACGATTAAAGTATTGGCACAACGAGGGAGAGAAAAAAAAACGGGAGAAAAGATTCAAAGTTCCCCAACAGATGGATGTTGCGGTTCGTCAGCCTTCTTTGTGCCGGCAAAATGGCACATCCATGCATTGAGCGAGTAACCGATAATAAAGATGGATTATATTTTTTTACATGCACGAGGAAAACCAGGAAATTTTCTCAGACATGTATTGCTTGCCGAACTCAGAAAGAGAAAAGAGAATAGACTAAATTGTAGCAAGGTTTAACATTGCTGCAACTTTTCTTCCTGGAAATATAAAAGCTCATGCATCATTCAAGCTTTCTTTGGATCTGAGTACAACTGAAAAACATGGCAGCAATATGAGTAAAAATTCTGGTATTGTTAAAGTTCTCACAAGATTATCTTCGATCGTGTGGACCAGAGTAAAAATGTCTCATAAAATATTTCTAGAATCTGTTAATAAAACAATGTATGATTTGCGTGATGGGAAGTGTGCCTGGAGTTATTTCTACGTGACTTTGGCAAAATTTGCCAGTAATTCCCAGTGAAACTAAGGCATATAAATTGAAAGCATACTTGAAATCCTCTGCACTGTGGAAACATGCCAAACGTTTAAAACTCTCTATAAATATGAGAGCATATTTACATGGAGATTTTCTGTCTTGACAATTTGCTTATGCCTTTTTGATACTTTGATACAAACGACTGAATATGAATAGGAAAGGTGACATGAATTTATCAGAAGTTTCCCCCGTGGTTTACTCATAATACTGCAATGATTCCTTTACTTTCCTTCAAGTTTCTTAATGGTTTCACACGTAATCACCTATGAAGTAATATTTATTTTTAGAATACGAATTTAGCAGGGAGTGATAATCTAACATTTTCTCATTATCACTATTATTATTATTATTATTATTATTATTATTATTATTATTATTATTATTACCATCCTTATTATTACTATCATTATTATTATTATTATTATTATTATTATTATTATTATTATTATTATTATTATTATATGCATCTTGTTATTTTATTTGTTTGCAGCGACTTTAATAACCTACCGAATTTTTATGATTAAAATAAAAAGTTAACTTCATTTATAGAGAGAAAGCACATAATAATTGACAATGCATACACCCTCCCTATGTTAAAATTGGTTTTCTATATAGTAAGCTTATTTAGAAATTCGTTCGTAACAATGGAAGGGGTTTATAAAATATTTTGTTCTGATATTGTTTTCTTATTTTATCTATCAATACTCGACTATTTTCAACTGATTATGAAAACTTTCAAGTGGCATGTGACGAACTCTGGCTTTGTTTAAAAATCAGAATAATCTTTGTTGTCTTACAATTTGCAATCTATTACATGGAAATATTAGAGAAGAATATATGCGAAAATTACACGGAAATGTGAAAATGTACAAAAAATAAATAAATAAAATAGAATAAATCAAACAAAAAGTCTCTCATTAAAAATGTATTAATCTTAAAAGAAACGGAATCAGAAATTGTATCGGAATCGGGAAACATTTTAGATTCGTCCTTATATATATATATATATATATATATATATATATATTTATACATATATATATATATATATATATATATATATATCAAGGGAGAAAAAGATTTTTCTTCTTCCTTGCCTTTATTTGAAACGTTGTGTTAGTACAAAATTGAAAATAATTACGTATATAAATGAATACGTTTTGATAGCTGAAAAGTCGCAATTTTTAAACATATAAACCAATTTATTCGCTTATATAAGATATATTTCGATATTAAACATCCTTGTCAATGAAGTGTCTGCTTTGTTTTCTTTTTTTTCTTTTTTTTCCTTTTTTTTCGTTTTCTTGACCGCCTGGTTGAATTCTGCGTGCTAGCGTCGTAATAGTAGCCGGATGTGCTTGGTAACGGCTCGATATTTAAAATAAAATAAAAACAGTCATCAGCAGGAGTGTCGCGCCATATATATATTTATATATATATATATATATATATATATATATATATATATATATATATATATAAATCGTAAATAATAAAAAAGAAAGATTATATTGATAATGTCGTTTTTTTAAATTCCGTCCGTGTTTGTTTACACCATAAAGCCAGCTTATATTTCAGCTTCAGGAAAATCCTCTAAAAAGTCACTTAATTAATGCTTAGGTTTAATGTATGCTAACAAAGAAATGCTTTGCGGTGCTTTTCAATTTCACCCTTTCTTTTATCGGAAATTAAACTCATTAATTAAAAAAATACAAACAAATGGTGAAGTACACGCGATCATTCGATTTGTACTGTAATGCCCTTGCATTAAGCTATATTTCCAGATTATGATAAATCTGTATTTGAAAAAAAAAGAAATTATTCACTGATATCTTATTATCTACCTTGTCCGGTGTATCTTAAAATATTCCTATGTAAAAATTATTTTTTTCACCTATAACAGAAAAAAGCTACTATAACTTTCGGATATTTAGATTTGCGCTAATTTTAGGATGATTTTCTGTAAAAATAAAGACCCAGCTTATCTAAGAATATATATATATATATATATATATATATATATATATATATATATATATATATATATATATATATATGGCGCGACACTTCTGCTGATGACTGTTTTTATTTTATTTTAAATATCGAGCCGTTACCAAGCACATCCGGCTACTATTACGACGCTAGCACGCAGAATTCCACCATGCGATCAAGAAAACGAAAAAAAAAATAGTAATCATGATTGAGGGTACATTTTTAAAAGCTAGTTTCAGCCGCCTCGGAACCATTTAGGAAGGAACCGTCCCTCTCCCTATCTCCCTTTCTCCCTTACTCTTTCTCTCTCTCTCTCACTCACTCACACACATACTTACACACACAAGGTTACATCATATATATATATATATATATATATATATATATATATATATATATATATATATATATATATACGTAGATTAAAGCAGTTACACCAATCCCGAATTAAATTAGGCGTCTATTTAAAAAGACATAGAAACCACAGAGTATGTAGTCTGCACACCAAATTGAGGAAGACACAGGTAAGGCAGCTGAATATAACAGTACAGATGCTTCTAAACAATGCATTGGAACGGAAAGTGTCCATAGAATGCGTTTCTTTGTTCTTTCCATTCACAGTATTTTCGCAAAAAAACAAAAGACAACAGCGGCTATTTAGCTAGACAGTGTCACTTTGGCAAGGTAAGTAAGAAGTGCGAACAACTCTTCCGTTTTCTTTCCTTACGGTTAAGCAAATCTTATCTGCAAATGAACCCCCTTCAGCTTCCTCTACATAAAACTAATTCAGTTTTTCACACTTCTAATTCTCACTAGCACATTTTACAGATAGTATTACTACTGCCAAGGTGAAGACGATAACCTCAATATCGTTTAAAAATATGAAAAAAAAAGCTACGTAAATATATAAATGATACGAATAAACAGTAAATCGGCTATGGCATCATAGCGTAATGGATAAGACGCTGGATTGAAATACAGAAGCTTAAGGGTTCGAGTCTTAATAACAGTCAAGCTACGCTGAAGAGGGGTAGGGCCCCGAAACATGCATCAACGTACATTAATGTTTTAAAAATATAAAATAAATAAATATAATATTTGTTTACATCCAAAATAAGAAATTGGGCAATTTATAAAAAACATCCGATCTTCAAGGTGAAGACTCTAAACTCAATATCGTTTAAAAAATAAAGACAAAGAAAAATTACGTAAATATATAAACGATAAAAAACTAAACAGTAAATTGTCTATGGCATAATAGCGTAATGGATAAAACGCTGGACTAAAATACATAAGGTTTAGTGTTCGAGTCCTAATAACAGTCAAGCTACGCTGAAGAGGGGTAGGCCCCGAAACATGCATATTTAAAAAAATAAATAAATAAAAATATTATTTGTTACGTCAAAAAATAAAAAAAATGGGCAATTTCTAAAAATACATCCGATCTTCATGGTGAAGACGCTAACCTCAATATCGTTTAAAAAATCAACAACAAAAAACTACATATATATATGTGTGTGTATGTGTGCGTGCGTGTATATGTATGTTTGAGCAGTGTAACCATGAAAATTTTGAAGACTTGAAAACCAAAGTTTAGCCCAGTCTTGTGAAGGCTTTATCAATTTAGTAAAAATGTAAAAGTGACCCAATCTAGATCTGTAATTTGCGGGAGCTAACAAGTTTTTTCTAAAGACGCCGAACTATAAAGAAAAAATGCATCTAAATTATTTACATAATTTAGCTTTATTCTAATGATTAATTTTGGGCGTTATTAATTTAAATACAATGCTGCGCATATGACCTAGGCGGCACTCGTTTACAAACACACACGCACACACACACACACACACATATATATATATATATATATATATATATATATATATATTAATATCCGTGATGTACAATTTCGAATCTATATATTATACATGCACCTATACCATTGTATTGAGAGTTGTTTGTCCTGTTTTTTCCTCCACTTCGACCGCTGAATCTTATATATATAATGTTCAGAAAGTGTAAGAGAATATATATAAGTATTTTCCAGTTTGTTGGCTTTCTTGGCTCTTGTGGGCTGCGATATTGGTTCAGCTGGGGAAAGTAATTGTATATATATATATATATATATATATATATATATATACAGTGATGATCATATTTATTGGCACGGTAAAATAAAAGTTAAATTTTGTCTAATAAATTCTAAAAAAGGGATTAAATTAAAGAAAATAACAAAGTATATTATGTATTTTTAACTGGCCTTTCCGATGCAGCAATCGGATTTTAGAAAAAAATAAATAACAAAAGAAACAACGGACATAATTGCAAAAAACCGTTGTTCAAAATTATTGGCACGATTTATTTAATAATCAATTGTATAGCCTTTGGCCTTGATTACCTTCCTCAGTCGCTTTTCATAGTTTACAACCAAGTTGTTGCACTCTTCAGTAGTAATTTTAGCCCACTCTTCCTGACAATAATCCTCCAATTGAATAAGATTCTTAGGCTTCCTTTGCATTACCCTCAATTTTAATGTTCTCCATAAATTTTCAATTGGATTAAGGTCTGGGCTTTGTGATGGCCACTCCAAAACATTAATATGATTGTCCTCAAGCCATTTCTTAGTCAGTTTAGCCGAATGCTTTGGGTCATTATCTTGCATGAACCACCAACGACGACCAAGTGAGAGCTCTTTAGCAGAGTCTTTCAGGTTTTCATCCAATATTTTAACATAATCTTCCTTTTTTATGCTACCTGTGACCTTAACAAGTCGCCCTGGTCCAGAGGCAGCAAAGGATCCCCAAAACATCAAACTGCCTCCACCGTGCTTCACTGTGGGTATGGTGTTCTTAGGCAGGAAAGCTTCGCCAGATTTTCTGTAAATATAAGACACTTTATTATGGCCAAATAACTCTATTTTCGTTTCGTCAGTCCATAGAACACGTTTCCAGAATGCAACATCTTTATCAATATGACGTTTTGCAAAGGCTAGCCTTGCTTTCAGGTGCATAGGCTTCAATAAGGGAGTCTTTCTCGGACGGCATGCTTTTAAACCAGCTCTCTTCAAAACTCTACCAACTGTATGTCGAGATACATTCACTCCAGAGGTGCTCTGTTCATCAACAATCTCCCCAACAGAGATCCTTGGGTTTTGTTTTACTTGTCGAACAATTTTCCGTTCATCTCTTGGGGAAAGAATCCTTTTTTCTCCCTCTACCCTCTAAACTCATAACGTGGCCTTGCGATTTGAACGTGTTTATTATGGCTCTAACAGTGGATTTGGGAAGGTTTAGCTTCTTTGACATCTTATCATAACCCTCCCCATTTGTATGGCATGCTGCAACAAGCTTTCTGGCGTCTACGCTGTTCCTTAGTTTTAACCATGGCGATTGAAAATTATAATTTAGTCACTTATAATAGTTTAAATAAATCGCTATCTAAAAATTATCTGAAAAAATTATTCACTGAATTAGCGTTAAACAAGCATAATATGACTATAAAAAAGTTCAGAAAGCACGTAAACCGGAAATTGATTGATATTATACTGATACTAAAAGAAAAACAAAGCCGTGCCAATAATTTTGAACAAGGGTGTTTTGCAATTATGTTTGTTGTTCCTTTGTTATTTATTTTTTCTAAAATCCGATTGCTGCATCGGAAAGGCCAGTTAAAAATACATAATATACTTTGTTATTTTCTTTAATTTAATCCCTTTTTTAGAATTTATTAGACAAAATTTAACTTTTATTTTACCGTGCCAATAAATATGATCATCACTGTATATATATATATATATATATATATATATATATATATATATATATATATATATATATATATATATATCTAAGTGGCTCCATTTCCTCGACTGTTTAAAGAGAGGAAAACAGTTGCACAAAACAAGATCTTTTATATTATGAGGGCTTTCATCTTTATTACCAGCTGCCGCCTTCCATTTCTTCTTTCCTTTTTCTTCTTTCTGTTTTCCCCTACACTTCTTTATGTATGTAATATATTCCACATGACTTTTCTCCCCCAATCTTTAATTATATGATATTCTACTTTAAGTAAATTGCACTGTTTCTTTAATTTATCATTCGAGGACTGTTTTTTTTCTGTAAAAACGTACAGTTGATTAAGTCCACTAACGAGGACTTTTGGATTTACCTGCATTGTCGCGACAATGTATTTTTTATATTAATGAAATATTTATTGCTCTTCTTTTATTGAGCGCCCTTAATACTGACTACGATATATATATATATATATATATATATATATATATATATATATATATACACACGCATATATATATATATATATATATTCGAAGACAAACCGTTACATTTTGCCGCTACAAACATTCATCTGTTTCAATCATTGAGACTTACTCAGGCGCCTCTGAACCATTCGACGCTAAGAAAAAACCGTTACAAATAATGTTTGCCTTCGAATAAATAAAAGTATATTTTGCTCTAGATATCAAGTACGATCTAGCAAGCTCGTTAAGTTCATGAGTTCCAAGTTTTAGTATGGCTCAAGCTTGGAGAGAGAAAATTATGTACAGATATAGATTTAGGCAAACACGTTATAAAACAGTCACCTTACCTGTAACCTCTGAACGTATGTACCGTTCACTGGACAAAACAAGGGATGTGAGAGCGGTAACCCTTGATATATCTTAGACTTTTGAAAGAGTATGCAACGATGGTCTTCTAAGGAAAATCAGGTCATATTGTATCACTGGAAGAATACATAATGTAATGAAATCCTTCTTAAGAAGGAGAAAAAAAGGTTTGAGAGAGAAAATGATGGGCAGATAATTTTATTTTATTTAAATGTTTCCCGGTTATAAATAAAATATTTCATATTAGCTCATATAGAACAAAATCGAACATCTAGTTCTATTGTGTAATATCTTTTATTCAAGGCAGCTGTATAGAGCGTTATATCATTGCATATGTCTTTATTCCATTGTGTAAAAATAATGAAAAAATATAATGCAAATTTCTTAAATAACAATACCACTTTTCATTCTTCGTCGCATCATCGTCACCTGACAAAAACAAATTAATACTCTTTCAAATAATATAAAAGGTTTCATTAAAACATCGACAGAACCCAATTGGTCCAGCAGTTCACTCTTGTTATACAAAACAAATACCTTTAATATAACTAATTGATTCTCGTTCAGATAGTCTCTAAAATGTACTCAAACAAACGCCATATCATATTAGAAAGGTCTGCGTTTCAAGAGAGGGGATGGTCAACAGATAAAGGCCACATACTAAAAACAAAATATCCTTTGAAGACACTATCTTTTGATACTGACCACTCATATATTAAACTTTCAACTATGAATCTAATAATTATGCGTGTACACTCGAGGCGGTGGGTGTGGTCGTTAAAACATTCATCTCCAACTTGACTGACTGGAAGATGTAATGTTCAAGATGAATTGCCGAGATAACACTACCAATAAATTCCTGGTTTATTTTTCCCCTGTGCCAGGTTTATATGTCACATAGTACTTCGAATAATAAATGCTTTTTTTGTTCGTATAAAATATTCACTTTCATGTGTGTTTATATTGAGGACATTATTAGCTTCCTTAAACGGGACTTCTGTAGAATTGGTAGCATTGACCTTTAGAGGCCAGGTCATTTTCTGCGACAATAAAATGAAGTCGTCAACTATTGCCTCTGTATCCTTTCTCGTCTGAACGAAATAATCGACATCTTTCAAATCGCACTCCTCGTTATTAACAGCGCACAGTGTAAAGGTTACAGGCGCGGTTTCAGGAGTCGCTCGGTCCAGTTCAATTTTAATCGAATCTGGCGAGTTCAGTTGGGTACTGATAAAGATAATGTTAACATGTACTTAAACCTCTTCGCTAGCTCGGTGAAGGATTGGTTTAAAAACTGCATTGATATTGAAAATATACGTCCATTCAAACTACGCGTTTATCGTCGGATTTTTTTAAAAAACTTAATAGGTGTACACTGACAATCTGTGGTTGAGACGAATGCAACTGCTGAGATTATATAATTATATATAGTCTTAAGAGATTTGTTAACCTTTAAAACTACAAACTATTTAGTCAGTAAGCCATTTAAGCATCAACTTGCTTTTTAGAATTCTCAATAGTCCTATTTTTTTCACAGATCATCAGTTGTATACCATGAAACTGTTTCGGGATTGAAATACAAAATAGAATATTAAATCATGGTTCTCCAGCAGTGTTGGTCAAAAACAACCCCCTTAATAGGAAGAAGACAAAAGGTTGCGAAGATTTGATCGAGTCTTTTGCTCCAGATTTATTTGGATAACCAATGCATTCTATCAAAAAAAGTCTTATTTACCTGTGATACGCGTCCTTGCCATCGAATCACAAATAGATATATGTATATATATATATTTTTTTTAATTTACCAGTCTGGTGTATTCATACAATTCGGATTAATCCATTATACTACTTATCACCCGTAATATTATAAGTACTGTATTTATATATTTGCATTGTTATTTACTTATTAACATATATAACAGTTTATAAATACTCTCTTCCTCTCTCTCTCTCTCTCTCTCTCTCTCTCTATATATATATATATATATATATATATATATATATATATATATATATATATGTATATATATATATATATATATATAGACAAGTTTAATTTCTTGATTTATAAAATCGTTAATTTTGTTCTCTGACACCTTCCCTCATTACCTGTCAACTTTCCTCACTCCTCACTCTCTCTTAGTGAATTCACACCCCTTCTATATATTTATATTATATTTCCCACCTCTTTTCATTCCGTCTAATCTGTCCACAAAAATATATTTTTATCTCTCCTCCTTTATACATAATTTGATTTTTTAAATTAATTTTAAATCCACAAGATACTAAACTTTGCTCTATGCGAGACATGTTTATCTGTTCTAAAATTGAAAATGGTCCTAAACAAGATTTAATGTTTAATGTTGTTCATTGTGTAATTTTAATGTATCTTGTCTGATGGATGTATTATGATGAAACGGTCTGCACATCGTAGAAAGATATTAATTCATTTACATAAAGAAAAGTATATATATATATATATATATATATATATGTATATATATATATATGGATGTGGGTGTGGGTGTGTATGTTTATATGTGTGTGAGTGTTTGTGTGTGTGTGGTGTATAAAGAAGATAAATTAAAGCTGTGATTTGATATTTATAACCAAATTTTATTGTTCGACTGAATACTCAAAAAAACAATTTACAAAGTGCTTATTCCGCGGAGTCTCAAAAAATGTTTTTTTTGCTACTCTTGTTTCCAGAGGACAGAAGTAAATCAGCACATTATATTTGTATCAATCCTAGAATTTGCTGGTTACGGCATTAAATGTAACTGCAATTTATTATAGTAATAAATTGCAAAGATATGCATGTTCTTTAAAAAAACAACGAAGCAAAAATATAAGAAATGCAGAAAAAATAAAACCTTTCTTTTGTGTTCATAATTTTATTATTATTTTATTATTGTTTTTTACATTGCTAATGTAGTTTTGAATTTCCTTTATTAGTTTTATATTATCCATATAGGGTGGTACGACCAAACCACCCTCGCAAAGACACCATGATTCAATTTACGTTTGATGAAACTTCTTTTTGCTGCAGACAATCTACTAGTTGACCTGAAGACGCTACACACTATAGATGTCAGCTATACTACATAATCAAGAATCAATGAATATTTTGAAATAAAGCTGTAATATTGTTTTCATTGTGAGGGACCATTTTATCGTTTCACAATATATATATATATATATATATATATATATATATATATATATATATATATATATATATATATATATATATATATATGTGCGTGTGTGTGCATGTATATATATATGTATGGATGTGTGTATATATATATATATATATATGTATATGTATGTATGCATGCATGTAAAAATAATATATATATATATATATATATATATATATATACTGCTCCCCATGTGGTAGTAACCGATTGGTTAAAAAGGAAAATTATTCCGAACTCGCATTTAGGTAAAAATGCAATTTCGTAAATAATTGAATTCGTTCAAAACATATCGCTAAAACCAAAACAAAACAAGCTCTCTCTCTCTCTCTCTCTCTCTCTCTCTCTCTCTATATATATATATATATATATATATATATATATATATATATATATATATATCCATCCACATACAGTACTGTTTCGCTGTTTCACACCTCATCAGTGCAGCTGGACAGACAACTACCTCAAGACAGGATTGAAAACTGACTGATTGTACGACAGTCAAGGCTCCTAACCACTACGCTATCGGCGCGAGTCGTGAGTTTAACGATGTTTTGACATCGTCCGAACTACCTAAGCTCGATTTGTTTACACAAAGAGCATCGCTTATACGCTTATGGTATTTCGTGTATCACTTCTCAATATGCTCAACTCAAGATGAGGAACATTATAGTCATCGCATGCAGTACTGTTTCACAGGACGATAAAAAACGCACTACTATGTTTTTCTTCCTCAAGATTTATTTTACAGTATTGAATTTTACTTAGTTCTGATAGTATAGGCATCTAGTCCTAAAATGAATTCCGATTGAATTTAATATAGATTACACCGGAACTTTTGCTGTTAAGCTTAAATCATCGAGGCGACTTTGATACAAACAGCAGTGCACGAAATGAAATCTGTTGGAACAATGCACTAGCGAGAATGACAAGTCAACGTTTGGTTGCTAAATTTCTGGATCAAGGAAGTGTGGCAGCCACCAACACACAGCAGTGCTCAAAAGAGTTCCGTTATGATTTCTAGCGATTTTAAATTTATATAAGGTCTTTAAGTCCATGCCCATGGTAATTTACATTTTTTCTTACAATAAACTGCCATTTTCAGAAGATTTTCATCCTCCTCCATGATCACTTGAATCTCTTTCGTTACAAAATTCAGATTTGCTGAAAGATTTTAAGATATCAATCAAAGAATTGACAATAACTCTGCCCAGTTTGTTTTGATTTCCTACAGTGATCTGACTCATGCTCACTCGTGGTAATATTAACACACAGATGACGCCTTTCTGGATTCAGGCTCAGCATAGTGAGCATACTTATCTTCCCATTCCCCAACACGAAGTTACTGCATATTGTGCCATCAGACTATACTTCTCTCGAAAGGGAGCAAAGGAATCGTACTATCGAGGTTCTTTTCAGCATTTATATGGTTTCAATTCCAATCACGTTTGAATTGTATCAGATATTTTGTAGAACAAATCGTTTTTAATACGTCAAAGCCAATGTCACTGTATTTAAATTTTGCCCATACTTTAGATGAAACAGAATATTCCAAGAGAGAAAGTATATGGATACCTTTCTGTGATCTAAGCCTTTACTCAAAAGAACAGAATCACATTTCTGGGCAATGGTGAAAGGGTAAAGATGGAATTATCGGCGACGCAATTTTTTAAAATGCCGAAACAGAATGTCGTTTAAACCTACTGAGTTTACATAAGATACTCTTCAGTGGAATTACTATGAATCTATCAGTGCCTTGCAAATACAGCCCGATGAGGTCAGGGAAGATAATCCATTGCATTTTAACGCTTAGATGATGATGATGATAAAGAAGAAGAAGAAGAAGAAGAAGAAAATTTTCGTTCGCTATAAAAAGAGTTATTTTCCCGCTTGTTGTATTCTTTCTACTTACAACATTGCTCTTTACAATTATTAGTGTTCGTTCTAGTTAGCTCCTTACATAAAGTGATTTTATGACTTATATCGTGTGATTTCCTTGAAACAAATAAACGATCGATTTTTAGAGATAGAGTCAATAACGTCGACACAGATTATTGTATTACTTTATTTGTTTCTCCCCTACCTAATGTCGCAGGCGGACAATCCCAACGGTTTGATTGCCCAACCGAATAGACGATTACGGGTTCTATGCTTCAAGTGCAGGAAAACAGAAAAGGCCACTTTCTAATAGTGGCGAAGCAACAGTCAGCTTCTCCATTTATAAATATTTTTTTTAATGGGAAATTAGGTTTTTATCTGTCATTTTTATTTGTAATTCAATCAGTTCTATGCAGTTCATCCTATTTATTTATTTTTATATTATTAATTTTCTGTCAGTGTTTTGGATGGGGGTGCTTTAGGTCATGGGGTTTATTCTCCGTTGCCAGTCTCTTCTCTACATAAATAATAGATATTATGAATTATCTTTGTTTATTTTGTTTTCTTTTCCCTTATTCTTCTCCCTTTATTTATTGCTACGTCTTTCTCTTCTATTTCTACCTCTTCTACTCCTTCTTTTTTCTGTCTTTTTGGTTTTCTTCTTTTTCTTCTTCCTCATCTTCTTCTTATTGTTGTTGTTATTATTATTATTATCCGTTATTATTATTATTATTATTATTATTATTGTTATTCTTAATGTTATTCTTCTTCTTTTTATTATTATTATTAGTAGTATTATTTTTATTCTCCTTCTTCTTCTCATTATTATTTTTCTTCTTCTTCTTCTTCTTCTTCTTCTTCCTCTTATTATTATTATTATTATTATTATTATTATTATTATTATTATTATTATGTTTGCAGGTTGAACCAAATAACGTATAAGGCAATGCAAATGAAGACTCAACAAACAAAGGTCGATCAATAAGAAGTGTATTAGGAAAAGTATATTTGAAGTATATTTACATAATGGTTGTCAGGTAAGAGAGTATTGGCTGGAGAACATATCTGCTCTCAGCTCGGCCTTCGGTGGCTTCTGGTTAACACACACTCAAACTAATCGAGTCTTGTTATTTATGTGTAATATTATCCACATATGTAAATGAGTCGGTGCTACCACAACAACAATTATTATTATTATTATTATTATTATTATTATTATTATTATTATTATTATATTATTATTATTATAATTATTATTATTATTATTATTATTATTATTATTATTATTATTATTATCATTATCTACTTGATTTTATTTTTAGTTCCTCGTCTGATTTTTTTTTTAATTCTCGTCTTTTTTCTCCCCTTTCCCCTCGGAACATTCACTGTTGTTTTTCTTGTTTCATCATATTTATTATTTTTTACTTGCTTAATTTCCCGCCCAAATACCTCTATTTCTTTTCCTTTTTTAATTCTTTCTTATGTTTATTTTCCTGTTTATTTGGTGGTATTCTTCCTATTTTTTTTAATTCTATACATTGAAAATAAATTATTTTTATTTTCAATGTTTTAAAACATTTCCCGTGTTCTTATTTTTTATTGGTCCCTGTCTCCTCTTTTTATTTGTACTCTATTCCTTTTATTTTCATTTTTTTATACATTAAATTGATTTTCCTCTATTTATATAATTTATCTCATTTTTTCCTTTACTTCATGTAATATGCGGAATCGATATTTAATTCATCTAGACACGACTTCAGCTCAGGCCCAAATATTTAGCTGATACCGTTTAAAGTTATATTAGAAATTCCAAGTCGGTTTACCCTCTTCATTCTCCTAATTAAGAAGAAACAGACAATTTTCTATCCAGAAATACCCGATGTTGAAACATATTTTGTAACTAGTATTATTTTAACACGTGTGCAAACTATAATACAGGGTGCAATGATAAGATTGACGCCGTTGAAAAACCGACATGTTTCCAATTTCTATTGATGCAAACCGATTTTCAGTAAAATTTTACTTAAAGCGCGTCTCCCGTTCGTATAGAACAAAATATTTTTTGTAGATTTCGGTGTGCCAAGAGAAAAAAAATCGAATAAAAAACCTTTTAGCCATTACACACACAGAAAAAAAATTCCCCCTCTTTCAGGTGGGCAGAAAGTGGGTGCTCATTTTATGTTAAATTCACATGGAAACGTGATCACCAACTTTCCGAAAAAGTAATTTCTTCATATCATGTTAGCTATATATTGGTGACGAAAACGGTTTGTAGTTTCGTTTTTAACACATTGAAATCTACGAAAAAAATATGTTGTGTTATACGAACGTTAGACGGGCCTTCAAGTAAAATAATACCCGGTTTTCTTTTTTGTTGCAAACCATCCAACATTTGGCCAGTTGCGAACAAATCTCAAGACAAATAAGAGCCTCCTTAAGCTGATACATAATGTTCAACGAGCAAGATCGGAGATGCGCTGCTGTACAGCAAATACGTTCTATCGATCTGATTATGACAACTGACCATTTCCACGACCTTCGAAATGCAAATCCGGACAATTCAACGATTGATCGCACAACAAAACCAAATATTCTGTCAAGGTTATGGTTTTTGGTATGGTTTCAAGTGAGGCTCTATTCATGCCACCTCACATTTTCGGAGTCCGCTTGTATCAAAGTGTACCTTTATGTACTTTAGAGTGTGATGAGTCCACGGATCAATCAGTTTGCCGCTGATAGACCATGGGTGTGGCAGAGGCACATGTTCAAAGAGACCCAGTCTTAGCTTCAGAAAGAATGCTACGAATTTGTACCCTCTCTCTCTCTCACTAGCCAACTTCATCCTCCGACCTGCACTACTTGGTGTTGTCATACGTCAAGAACATCACATACATAACCTCCTACAACAACTAAGCCAGCCTGATCGCCGCCACCCGGCGAGTAGTCGCGGAGAAAATACATGCTCCTTGTTCCGGACTCATACCGGAGCAGTGATTGAAACTGAAGACTGCTATATTGAATACCTGTCACCTCTACTACATAATAAAGTTACATGAATGGATTTTTTCAACAAAGTTTTAAAATAAAGTTCTAATGTTGTCCGATACCCTTCAATGTTCCGATTTGTACGTTTCCTAATTCCGATTAATCGTCCTAACACACACACACACACACACACACACACACACACACACACACACATATATATATATATATATATATATATATATATATATATATATATACATATATATATATATATTCACTAGCAGTTTAGTCTAGGTATGCTCGGGTCAAATGAACTCTTCATAACTTTATGTGCAAATGTATTTATGTATTGAAAAGTTTTACTCATGTCCAGGTAACCAACATCTTAAATTCCCAGTGTTTAGACATTAAAATCGCCGAATAGTTCTGTAGAGTCTGCAAAAGTAACTCTTTTTGTCCCAAAACTGATTAAAATCGTTCTGTGTGTCTGAAACACTTTATTTAAACAATTGAATGTTTAGACCACAAAATTGGCTGATTAGTTTGCTAGAGACCGCAAACGTAAAATCTTTTGAACTTTAACCACCTGGCACCCAAATTTTCGGCCAAAAAGCGATTAAAAAGTTTGCCCTATAACTAAATAGATTTATCTAAAATTTCAAATGTTTAGACCAAAAAATGACTGACTAATTTTGTAGCGACCGCAGAGGTACCATTATTTTTTTTAATTTGACCCCAGTTCTGACCTCTTAAGTTTTTTTTTGGCTCAAATCATATTAAAAAGAGAGACCCATGTCTACGTAATCTTTATCTAAAGTTTCAAGTCCTTAGACCCAGAATTGGCCGAGGAGTTCGGTAGAGTCTGCAAAGTTCAACTCTTTTTGTCCCAAAACTGATTAAATATTTTGCCTAATCTTAATGCCTTTTATGTTAAATATCGAGTCTGTGGACTTTAGAATTACACAGTTGATTGGTAGGGAAATATACACACACACAGACACACACACACAGACAATTTCACTTTTATAGATATATAGATAACACAGAGTTCACCTTCACCAGTGAACTAGTTCATTGCATGTTATATCAAATATAACGAGCCAACTTCTCTTTTTTCAACTAGGCACATGTAGACAATCCCTTTGGACGGTTTCTAAATACATTGATTTTTTTTTATATATTAGATGATTCATTTCACTCTCATGTCCTTTTCCCTTAATATTCTTTGTTCTGCAAACACTTTGGCGCCTATACTTTCGGCTAACGTACAGGGCTTGGTGACCCGTGGGCGGATACAGGCCTTATCATACATAACCGTATTCACGCCCAAGGTTCACCCTTCTCAAACACACGCAAACGCACGCATATACAAATAAGTACATAGAAACTATTACACTATTCGCTGTCCAAACATCGTGATCAATATTTTTCTACTAATGATGCCAAAGATTAGAGACATCAAATATTGGTATTTTATTTTTGTTTGGTTATTTTTCACTATGATTTGTGAAATATGTATAGGAATACTATTCTCATGGATGAACTTGTATGAACTATATTTGCACATGGATGTTTTTTATTGCAATTCTGTGTGGGAAAGCTGCCATCATTTGGTCGAACCCTTACAGATTTTTGATAATCATTCTTCTCAACAAAATCGTTCTGTTAGCTGAAAATAACAGAACAAAATGAAATATTAATACATAATTGTATATGTATAGGGATATATTAATATATATATATACACGCATATACATACATATATGCATATATATATTATGATTGGAACGTCTTGTCAGGCGAGTGTCACTCCCTCAGACATTTAAAATCCATGAGCCCAAATGTCTGAGGGAGTATCTATACAAATATGATGTTACAGAGTCTTAGCTTTGTACGACAGCTAAGTCTCTCTCTCGGTTCAAAATGTTGAGCTCCAGCAACAAGCAAGAGCAAGATAGCCAGCAACAAATTAAACTGCAGACCAGCTTAATGCGGGTAATGGTCTTCCGCTTTATGGTTTTTTAAATCAGAGATTTGCTTCTTCTAGAAAGGTTGCCTTTATTACGGCTTACGGGAGCCCTCTCCACCCCAATACACATATACACACACACACAAATATACACGGTGCTAGTTGGCCGTTGACCCAGTACTACCTGCCTCATGGTCGGGTCACCGGCGACTAAACTGGTTCCCCCATCAGACTTGTTTGGTGAGGAGGGCGGCTAGCCTCCCTGAAGGATTAAAAACAAGACCTTCCAAAGTGCGAATGAACTACATATATATATATATACACACATATATACATACATATATAGATACACATATATACATATATATAGTAATATAAATATATATATAGTAATATATATATACATATATATAGTAATATAAATATATATATAGTAATATATATATATAGATATGTATATAGTAAATATATGTATTGCAACATATATATGTTGCAATACATATATATATATATATATATATATACATATATATATATATATATATATATATATATATATATATATATATATATATGCTACTCTGTAGCTAGTAATGTTCGGATTGATTAAAAATACTATAATTATTCCTCACTTATCATCTAAAGCACTACCTGATAAAACGTGGATTTACATCACGGAAACTACAGGTACACTACGCGCTGGCACACACACACACACACACACACACACACACACACACATGCAACCCCCCCATATATATACATATATATATATATATATATACATATATATATATATAGAGAGAGAGAGAGAGAGAGAACGAGAGAGAGAGAAAGAAAGAAAGACAGAGACAGAGAGAGATAGGGTGAGAGATAGAGAGGGAGAGGGGGAGAGAAATATATAGACATAAAAAAGAACAAGCAGAGTTATGTGTACATCAACGTTTCGTCTTTTTTTCGAGACATTCTCTGGATGAACAGAGGAAGACTCTAAATAAAGCAGAAACGTTAATGAACACATAACTCGGGTTATTCCTTTTTATTGCCCTATTTCGTTGAAATTATGTTTCCATTATTTTCATCACATATATATATACGAGGTGCTTTCAATAAGTTTCCGGAATGTTTTTTTTTCGTAAGGGCACTTTCTTGCTAGTACTCCCATAAACCACTAGTCCTCTTTGAAGTAATCTCCGCCGGCTAAAATGCACTAACTTTACTGTTCCAATAACCTCTGAATTGCCTCAGTAAAGTCCTTTGAGTGAGTTTGCCAAGGTCCCCAGTTACAGCGTATTTTATCTCAAATGTCTCATAACAATAGCCGCTAATTTTTCCGTGAGCTGAAGAAATAACTATTAGTCATAGGGAGAAAGACTTGAAAAACAGGGAGGATGAGGAAATGTATTGATACTCACGTTGATGAAATAGTTTGTGACAAGTATGGCATTATAGAGTGGTGCATTTTCTGGTGAAAATTCCTGTTACTGAAATTGAAGAATACTAGCCATTTCGGGCGAAATCTCTTCGTGAATACTACTAAAACCTCAACATAGTATTTCTTGTTGATTTTCCGTTAAGTTAGGACACCCAGTTTAACTGTAAGCATGAGAAAATTGGAAAATTTAAAATTCCACAAAATTGAAAATATTGAAAAGATAACTTTTGGAATATTCTACTTTTTGATTAGATGAATGTTTTCTTTGTTTTTAATTTTATCACACTAGTAACGCCCAGGAGGTTTCCTTAATTAGGGATATCACACCGAACTGAAAAGGCATTCTATGAGAGGAAAATTAAAATTGTTGCATGTAAAATGGCGTTTCATTTCTCCAATTGAAGACAAAACATAATTTTATTTAGATTTTCGACGGACCACTCTTTCCCAAATTGGATTAGTACAGAAATGACAACAGTTGGGCTCGTGTAAGATCATATAAAAGTGTAAGATAATATGAAAGTTGTGTTGTGACGATTATTCGGAATAGGGAATCGGAAAAATCGGAACTTTGAGGGGTATCGAAATCGGTATGTGTCGATTTTTTTAATTATCATGTTTTTATTTGATTTTGTTGAAGTTGTTTATTTTGTTGAAATTTGATTTAGCCATTGTTTTCGGAATTGCATTTTGTTGAAATTGTTTTTTTTTTATTTGACTTTGTTTAAATCTGTTACTGCTAATAAAATATTTAATGATTTTACAGTAATAGTTAAATCAATACGTAACATTTAATCATTAAGTACCCATAATCATGTTATCACACCGAGTTCCGCCAGATCACCGAAGTAAAGCAACGTTGAGCCTGGTTATGACTAAAATGGCTGACCAATTTGGGAATTCCAGGCGTTGTATTCAGGAGAACGCCGTAATCTCCGTTAACGATGATATACATGCGACTGTCGACCGCTTGTGAATTTCATACTCACATGAAACTTAAACCTTTGGAGAAAGCAAGTTAAACCCGAATAGGATTACTAGGTAATTGCATCGTAATCGGATCTCTAGAACAGTATCGGTAATTGGATCAGAATAAGGAAAACTATTGAAATCGTCCCATCATTATTGAAATATGAGAAGCAATAGTCGCTTATAGATCCTGGATAACTAAACAGGTTATTAGAAAGAAAGAGAAGATAAAGTAAATGAGGCACACACAATTAGTAAGTACTTCTTTTACTACCACAACAACAATGAACTTCTATACTTCTCCCTTTCTCACTCTCTCCTTATTCTGTGCACTCATTCATTCCAATATCTACCATGTTCATTTTTTTGTTCCACGTTTTCAAGCCAATCCCGTCTTCTAAATGCCACGGTCAAGTTTAAATTTGCTTGCTGGCAGAGTGAAGAATTTTACTCTCATATTAAAGACAGCTTCGGAATCGATTTGCAAGAACACATTTGATTTGTTCATATTTAAAAAAAATATTTTCATTAAAATTTTGTATTTATATTTGAAAATCTCAGGTATTAGTTTTAAAAAAGGTGTTACTCCCGCTCATCTATTTTAGCACATCGAAAGCGATAATGTCATAGTCTTGGCAACATACTAATTTATCTCCTCAAACGTGGATCGAGCCAAGTAGAATCCAACTATCTATTCAGTTTTTGTTGAACATTAATTGCCATTTCGATAAACATCTCTTGTCATCCATCCACAAACATTTTCAATTGAATTCAAGTCCTGTTAGCATGTAGGATGCCCCGTGACATGGATTTCATTTTCTTTATTAGAGCTCAGCTCCGTCGTGCAGTGGGCATTGCAGCATTATTCGGTGGGAATAACAATCAAACCTAACCCAAACGTTAGTTTTCCGTCATCAACAATGCTTTTTGAAACATGCTAACATAAACAGCCGCTGCTGACGACCCTGCACAACTTGGAGCTCCATCGGAAGAAATGGCGCATGTCATTAGGAACGCCTCAGCATGATGAGGTGTGAGGAAAATTTTACTAGGCATGTTTTCATAATGCCAATATTGTTGAATTTTTTCCCACCAGAAAAGAGGAGTTCATTCCACTTCTTGAAGTCGCATGTTTGATATTCACGATAAAACCTTAAGCGAGCCACCGTGTGGCGTCGAAGCAGCCAATGAATTTTCTTACACTTTTTATGTAACAAGCCATTTTGTCGTAAGTATCGTTTGATGGTAACTGAAATGCTATCAGCATTTGCGACTGCTATAATTTGTAAAGGAGACAGTCCCGTGTCTTCCCCACCAATATGTCTCATTCTCCTTATGCAGGAGAAGTATTTTAGGGCCTATCAGTGGATTTTGCTTTTTCATAATTCTCACTTTTCTTTAGAAAGTAATAAATCGCAGATTTACTGCGATTTACCTTAGCAGCGATCGACCTCTAAGACAAAATTTGCTTATGGAAATCTAAGATTAGAGTAGGCTCAACTTCGGTACATTTTCTTGCTTTTAGACATAGTGACATAGTTACGCAGTGATTTCTAATCTGTAACTGAACCAAAAAACATTTATACTACTAGTCTCATAATTTTGATAAGAAGTAAAATAACTCAAGTTAAAAAAAGTAAATTTCGGAATAAACTTTTTCGGAATGTAGTTTCATTTTCCATAAATTTGTAGCGTGTAGTATGGGTATGCTTAAGTAATATTTTTTCTATTTAATTTTAAGAGGTCTTAAATTTTTGATCAGGAATATATATATTTATATATATATATATATATATATATATATATATATATATATATGTATATATATATATACGAACAAATGATTAATAAAACATGTTAAAAGACATCTTGAAAAAGGGTTAAAAATATATTTAATTTTAAAAAAGGAAGCACAAGATAAGTGGATAGTTTTATATATATATATATATATATATATATATATATATATATATATATATATATATATAGTAAGTTATAAAATATATATGGCGATTAAGCTACACTGAATATTCCGCGTTTCATCCATTCTAGGATTCTTCAGGCTTATGGTGGATGAAACGCGGAATATTCAGTGTAGCTTCCTTGCCATATATATATACTAACTAACTCTACCTACGTATTGAGCACTTTTGAAGTAAATGCTTAAAGTTTACGCATTAATTTATACTTTCGTATATTAATTTTATGTGAGTAAATTAAGTAGTTATAGATATATAGATATATATGTATATATATATATATATATATATATATATATATATATATATATATATAAGTCACAGGTTACAGATCAAGTGAATTATCCTGTAAGATATCACATTGGAGTAATACTTTCAGGATGATATTAACCAAAAAGGTAAAGCTCAATATTTGAAGAACAGAGCAATATATAAATGTAATGGTTAAAGTTAAATTCAGTAAATATAAATATAAACACGTATTAGTGCTGAAAAGCAAAACACTTGTTTATTCACAGCTGAATATTTTGCTAAGTGCATTTCATTTCCTCTGATGATATGAGCTATTATTTAAAATCCATGGATTAAGGGGAAAAAACATAATTTCTCAATATATTGCTGGTTTCAAACAATAAATTCTTTACGCAAATATATGTGTTTATATTTTGATTTACAGAATTTAACTATTAAACATTTCTGCCAATTTCGGCTCTTAACAGTAAACCGGTTTTAACTGTAAACTGTTGGGCATGGATCAAATTTTTAATTTTATTTGAACCCCAATCAATTAATATTAAGGGGTCAAAATTAAGGTCAAAGTTTAAAAAAACTTACCCCACCAGTCTTCAACAAATTACTCAGCTAATTACTGGACAAAACATTTGCAAATTTATACAATTGAATCTATAATCGGTTTGTGTCGAAAATTTGAGCTGCGAAGGGGTCAATGTAAAAAGTGTTTACCTTTGCGCACTCTAGCAATCTACTTAGAAGATTCTTTGTCTAAACATTTTAAATTTTACATAAGGGGTATTCAGACATGCGGTAATCATTTTAATCAGTTTTGGGGCGAAGTTGAAAGAGTTGCCCTTTCCAGATTCTACCAAACTACTCCGCCAATTTTACGTCTGAACACTTTAACATTTTAGATCTAGGTAACTTAGACATGGGCCAATTTTTTTTATATTGATATGATAGCAAAACATTAACATTTAAGGGGTCGAAAATTGGGACCAAAGTTAGTAAACTTTTACTTCTGTGGTCTCTACTAAATTATTCAGAAAATTCTAGGTCTAAACATTGGATATTTTACATAAAAGCTAACACGGACAGATATGAACAGTATATAGAGCCCAAGCAAAGCCGCGCGGAACTCTTACTATATATATATATATATATATATATATATATATATATATATATATATATAGGGTGAACCTAAAAAACAGAGGACATTTAATTGTTTTTTCTGCGCATTTTACAGTCAATGGAGAATAGAAGGCCAAAGACCCTAGTGTTTTGATGTGATGTTTTGAATATAATAAACTAGTTATGAACAAAGTTTCATTTCATTCGGACAAAACACTAAGAAATGGGGCCTAATTATAGTTGGGCCCGTTTTTTGGGGGGTCACACTTTATATGCTGCTCCCCATTTGAAGGTACCAAATAGGTAAAAAGGAAAATTATTCCTAACTTACAGTTAGGTAAAAATGAACTTTTTTTTATGAATAATTGAATTATTTCTAAAGTATCGAAACCAAACACATATGAATAATATTTACATACAACTCGATGCATCCAGCAACCGTGCGAGATGGCCCGGCGTTACTTTCAGGCTTTTATCCATGGGGGTCCGATCCCGAATCTAGCTAGATCCATCCATGACCGGTACACGATGAAAGACATGTCATTACATAAGCATATTTTATACATGGACACACACACACACACGCACATCCACACACACACACACACACACACACACACACACACACACACACACACACACACACACACACACACACACACACACATATATATATACGATTTTTTTAATATTTGTTTTTAATTTGAATGGAGGAAAGAATATCTGCATATTTATACAAAATAATAGGGTGAGGTCTATGGACGCATTAATTGTTGTACATTTACCATGGAGGTTACTTCCAAACAAGCTCATAGATGCCCATCCAAATTCTTTCAATTATATTAAATAAACAATTTAGATACAAACAAAAATAACAAAAAAAAACTTAAACATCTAAAATTTTGAGTCATATCAACAATATATTCGTAAATGGATCGGTGAACGCAAGTGAATTTTAATAATAGCTATTTGCTTAGTAAAATCACGAAAAATAAACTATACCAATGCTAATTGTGGAATATTTTCTTTATACACCACTGTTTAACGCAGACCTATCATCTATTTTTGCGATCTCTAAATTTTATGGAACTGTCACGGAATCCGAACCAGATAAAAACGCATATCATTTTAAACTAATATTATATGTACTATCTTTTCCCGTGACATGTATCCAGCCATTTAATTATAAATTGTATTCATTGTAATAGGTTTTTACAGGTTTCTGAATTTTGGAGATGATGACTGGTTGTTCCTTTTATTTGGAATCATCGGACTATTGTGATCATTTGGAGTGCGATTTCAACAGAAGAAAGTCGGTTTCTTCGCCCGAAATAGAAATCACAGCACAGATCAGCACACTAGTCCGATAAATCCGCATAATATGTTTCCATAGTTGTTAAACATTTTACGTAGATCCGATAATCGATAACTCTTATGAATTCGTCCATTTATAACTACAAAAAGCACGTTCTATTCGGTCCCTATTCTGTAAAAAAAACCCTATAGTTGGCATAACAAGACACTAGGCTGATGTCTGATTACAATGTCGTCGTCCTCAAGTCTAATGTAAATAAATACTGTATAAGCATACCGTTTTTTATTATTAATTTCACTTAAATAATTTACTGCCTATTCTAAGCATTGTTTCTGGTTCTCACGTGGTTTGGATCATCGTCCAAGTAACGAGTTTTCGACCTTTATTTTCCAGTAACCCCGTGTCTTCGATGCCCAAAGAACTATTAATAAAACATATATTGGGGATGTGTATATATAAAAAGCAGACCAACTATTGCATATGGTAAGATCGGAATAAAAAGGAACCCCTTTATTCTTGCTATCATTTTGATTCCTTCACCTTAGCCAAAGAGTCCGTATTCGACATTACCTACATTGGCAGTTACCGTGTCTATCTAAGAAAATAACCGTCTGAAATGACGGCTCGAGGTCCTTCGGCAACCTACTTAATCTAATATCGCCGCCCTCTGTACGTTGGACGCACATATAATCCACCGCGAATGATTCTCTGAGCATGGAACTGTCACTATTATTTGTGCTGTTTTCCTTTATCTCGACCATCGATGGGTGGTGTATAAGCATTCTTGCGACAAATGCATCCTGATCAGTTGAGACCTCGCCTGATGGCTGGTGCGATGGGTGAGGGTCAGGGTTGCGGTTTTTCGGCTTGAGCGGTTGGCATGCGATTTTGAGGTTTGTGTATTAAGCGGAGGCCAGTGGTGAAAGAAAGGTTTGCAATGCTGTGAATTCTGTCTAAGCCGATTAGGAAGGACTATGCCCGACAATGAATACAAAAAAAAACACACACACACTTGTCATTTATTCAAAAGCAACCATGTAAAAAAAACTATATATTTATCTATCTCTCTATCTATCTCTCTATCTATCTCTCTATCTTATACTCTATCTCTATACACAAACACACACGTGCATCTACACACACACACACACACACACACATATATATATATATATATATATATATATATATATATATATATATATATATATATAACTACTTGATTTGCTCACATAAAAGTAATATACGAAAGTATGGATTTATGCGTAAACTTTAAGTATTTACTCCAAAAGTGCTCAATACGTAGGTAGAGCTAGTTAGTAAGTTATAAAAAATATATAGCGATTAAGCTACACTGGATATTCCGCGTTTCATCCACTCTAGGACTCTTCAAGCTTATGCGCATAAGCCTGGATTATCCTAGAGTGGATGAAACGCGGAATATTCAGTGTAGCTTAATCGGCATGTATATTTTATAACTTACTATATATATATATATATATATATATATATATATATATATATATATATATATATATATATATATATATATATATATGTATATACCGTTACTTTTCAAAAATGTTTTGGTATTTCGAAATATTTATCTTCATGTAACTTGTTCAAACTCTCTCGCAGTCTCTCTGTCTATCTCACTCATTCTCGCTATATATCTTCCGTAGTATATGTTCATCATATATTGCTATTGATCAGATTTAGTAAACAATTAGATCATCACTGCATCTATCAAAAACATCATCTTTTGTAGATGTAGAATTTAACACAGACTTTTCTAAATATGATTAACCTGCACTAATGATTCCCGAGGGGATGAAACACCAGTGTACGTAGATATAAAACAATATTTGTAGTAATAATTATGTGCGCCCGATAAAACACCGGTTCTTAATGTAGAGAACTTTAAGTAAAAAATAAAGTCGGGCAATTAAGTAATTAAATGCGCAGATCATGTTGTAATAATCATAAGTTCACTCTAGCCGCCTATATATATGTGTATATATATATATATATATATATATATATGTGTGTGTGTGTGTGTGTGGGTGTGTGTGTGTGTTCTCGCAGCTTAGGTTTGCTGCGTTTTTCGCTCTTTTCTAATGGAGTGAGAGATGGGTTATAAAATATATATGGCGGCTAATGTTTTCTGAAATGATGAAAGACTACTGTCTGTAAGTACTGAAAAATTAAATCCAAATGAATATTAGTAGACTATTTATAATCAGATGAATATACAAGATAAAGCAGGTATTTGATATAACCTTAAACTATATCCGATTGGGGGGTCCCGACTTTAAGACTATGTGGGGGTGTGGAGCAGGCCTTTAATTGCCATTGCTCCCAGGTCCACTCTGACCCGGAATTGAAGTACCTGTTACGGTTACAACTATGGGTTGAATAGAAACTGACTTTAAAATATAAACCAAATATATTCTATCAAAAACGTGTTCCTCAAAATCACTGGATTCGGCATTAAATAACCTTAACAGCCTTAAAACAAAATCAACCACCAACCAAGATAAAGCGATATTATAAATTAAGAATGAAATAAAATTCAGTAAATGTTGATAAATTACGACGAATTTATTATTCGACAACGAAAACAGAAAGGTAATGTTATTCCTTGAATGCATAAGTTTAAAATAAAAGGCTCATATCATCAATAGAAATGTTTCAATCAAAATAATGTTTATAGGGGTTTATGAATTTTACTACTTAGCAAATATATTGAAGACTTAAAAGCTTGCATGAGAAACCTAAAAAAAGGCATTTTTTTTCTAAAAATATTTCTCTTATGAGATAAGCCATTTATTGAAAGTCCATGGATTAAAGAAAACGACGTTAAATATGTGTATTCTTTGTCAAATATATTCGCCGTTATTTTTTAAATTTACTGAACGTAATTTTAATTATATGTCATGGCTCTTGTGGGCTGCGCCGTTGTTTGGCTGTGGAATTTATTATATACAATCTCTCACATTCTGAAAATCATATATATAATATATAATCATATAAATTAATATACAAATATATAATTTCATGCTTAAGTCAGTATTTACTTGAACAATGCTCAATGCATAGGTAGAGGAAGGCAGTAAGTAGTACTTTATATATATATATATATATATATATATATATATATATATATATATATATATATATAAACGTATGGATACATCGTATGATTGAAGAAAAGAACTTATAAATTAAGGACAAGAGGAAGGAAAGGGAAAAACGCAAAATAGAAAATAATCTGGTCGCATATCATTAGCGTGCAGACATGAACCAAAAGACAAACTGCAAATGAGGTCGAAATTAATAGAAGAAGAAAATAAAAAATAATAAACGACAAAATACGTAAAAACTTAAAAATAACAATTTTATAAAATGAAAACAATAAATAATAGTTGGTTTTCTATGAGAACTTGGAGAAAATACTATTTAAAATATGAACGAAAATATCAATTAATTGTTGATGTCATAAATAGAAGAAATCAGTTTATTACATCTAAACGACAGTAGAATGTAGTATTTTGTCTTTCTTTTGGCAGCCTCTAAACTGCTGCTTTCTCTATGTTTTTTTTAATTTTTTTTTATTTTAGTGCAACGTTCAATTAGTGATAGAATCTTACAATGTCAGGATATAACTGTGACGCGCTTATCCTGTGTTAGTTATAATAGCCTGTTACATAAAGTGGTTATAGGCATTGTCTGGAGTTCAAATGATTTTTTAAGCTAAACAAGCAGAAATTTAATGAAAAATTGGTAGAACAAAATAAATAAAATACATAACAAATTAAATTGAATTAGATCCTAGCATGAATATACAATAAAAAAAACTTTAAAAATTTTAAAAAGCATATGTAAATGTACAGTATACGTATAATCTGCATACGTTTCGATAACAGTTTTCGTCTCATATGTGATTTCTACGAGGTTTCGACCGCTGTAACCTTCTGCATTTTGTAAGTGTATCTTGCTGAACTCCAGAATCTTACTGCTTAATATGCGAGCCTGTACGGAATTTAAAAATAATACTCTGTTTAATCAACAGGTATAATATGCATAAGTTTCGTCAGTCATGACTGAGTGCCAATCCTTATTGCATTCGTAATTGTACTTCGCGTACCGCCGCAATTAATGGTTGAACCTTCAACCTTTAGAAATGTGTATTTAAACAAATGGATTTTATTAAGTCAGTCATCCACTAGACCATGGGTACTTATAGGTAAAGTTGATGGTGACTTATATATAAAGGAAACCAAAATAAAAATGTAATTATTTAAATGTACAAACCCACAATATGGAAGTGAAGAAACTCGCTTTTATATATTTGCACCCAAGGAATTATCAGTTTAAAACTGATATCCCGATTAGTAATAAAAAGATATTCGTGTTTTAGAAACGAGAAACGTCCTTAAAAAATGAAATATATATATATATATATATATATATATATACATATATATATATATGTATATATATATATGTGTGTGTGGGGGGTGTATATATATATATACATATAAATATATATCTATATCTATATATATATATATATTATGATTATTGAAAGTGGAAAAAAATTGAAAGTGGTGGTTTCGATTACTTCAAGCGGCAATCGTTTTTCCTGTAAAATGCATTCTAAGTAAAAAAAAAATAAAAAAAAAAAAACAGAAACCAATACACAAAAAGAGACGATATTCTAGTATAAAAATTATATCTCACTAAGTGACATAAAAATGAATGTTGCATACATTGAGAAAAAGTAAAATAAAGTAACTCAAAGAGATTATATAACACTACCTTCTAATTACAATCAACTTGGTTGACGCGTTGGATCAAAACTTGTGACAATTTATGAAAAATTGGAGAAAAATGCAAATGTAAGATTTAGGAAGATGTAAGGGTTTTTTTTTGTTTTTTTCATCGAAAACGTAAACTGTATAAACGACGATGATTTTTTTTTTATAAAATGGCGTACAAAAATGTATGACTAATATTTATTTTTTACAGCAAGAAAACCACTTCAATCTATAGAAATACAATTACAATTGCTAAATACTCCTGCGCCTTATAAGGCAAAACAGTGTTCATGTGCGTAGGAATATATATATATATACATATATATATATATATATATATATATATATATATATATATATGTGTGTGTGTGTGTGTATGTGTGTATATATATATGCATGTGTGTATGTAGGTATGTATGTATATATATATATACACATCTGTATATATATATATGAAAACTTATGCATATATATACATATATATTTGTGCATACTTATATATATATATAAGTATATATATATATATATATATATATATATATATATATATATATACACATATATACACGTGTGTGTGTATACAGGGTATAATCGCGTTGACACACCGTTCTCGTCAGATCACCGAAGTTAAGCAACGTTTAGCCTGGTTCGCACCAGATGGGTGGCCATTTGTTAATTATGTTTGATGTATGTACTCTCCGTTTATATCGACATTTGTTTCCAGTTGTCCTGTACGTACACTTTACTTGCTACTGGTATTTAACAATGTCGACTCAGGTGTGGTTGAATATTGAATATTGCGCACTTTCTGCCGCAAAAATTCTACGCGCAGGCACTCCTACGTATGTATCCATTCTCTGTCCAAAACTGAACTGAAGAAGTTTTCTTAATATATATATATATATATATATATATATATATATATATATATATATATATATATATATATATATATATATATATATATATATATATACACACATTGCTGATTAAAAATTTATGACCAATTAAAAATCTTTATAAAGAAACCTTTTTTGAAGGATAGCTTGTAAACTATTTCGGGTTAATGTTACTAAAACTAACATCGAAAAGATTATGGAAACAGGAAGGTACATTTCAAAGATTTTATTTAAAAATTTGCATTTTTATTAAATCTGTCTTTTTACACATGATTAAAATTATAAGACTAAGGGTAATAATTGTTAGATTTATGGTAATTCAAATGTTTTAGTGCAGTTAGAGATTAGCAATCACTGTGTAAACGTCTTACCAGCCCTAAAGCAAGAAAAATAATTGAAGTTAGGCGCTCTCGGCGTCTAGTTAGTCACAGCGAGCGATAACCGCTAAGGTAAATCGCAGTAAAACTGTAATTTGCAACTTTCTAAAGAACACTGAGAATTATGGAAAAGCAAAATCCTTTGGTAGACCCCCCCAAAAAAAATATTCTCCTGCATTGAGTAGGAGAATCAGACGGGTTATTATGAATGATAGAGAACTTTCTTCTACTCAAATTAAGGCGGTTACAGATGCTGATTGCAGTCCAATAACCATCAGACGACACTTACAACAAAAAGGCATGGCACTTAAAAAACGTAAACAAATTCCTGGATCGCTTCCACGTCACAAATGGACCGCTTAAGATTTGGTCGTGAATACCAAAGCTGGGACTTGTAGAAGTGGAAGAAAGTGATGTTTTCTGATGAGACAAAATTCAATTAAGATGGTCCTGATGGCTTCAAGCGATATTGACATGACAAAATCATGCCTCGTGAATTGTTTCCGCACGCCATAGTGGTGGATGGTCTGTAATGGTATAGGGTGCCTTTTCTTACGGAGGGACGATGGAGGTCCAGGCGGTGCAGGGTCGTCACACAGCCGCTGGTTATGTAAAATTGCTACGAAAAGCATCTGTGATTATGGAGGATTATCGTTTGTGTGTGTATGGATGGTTATTCCAACAGGATAATGCTGAAATCCACACTACAAGACAGCTCTTGAGATTTCTACAAGAAAACGGAGTCCAACATTTGGGACATCCTGCATGCTCACCGGTCTTGAACCCCATTGAAAGTGTTTGTGGGTGGATGACAAGATAGGTTTATCAAAATGGCAATATATGGCTAACAAAAATAAACTTCGTGAAGCCATCTTCAGACATTGGAGCAGAATTCCCCGCACCTTAATGGAAACCCTAAATCTCTAGCATGCCCCAAATAAATTAATACAGAGCAGATGAGGTAGAACTCATTATTAAGTTTGATTGTTGAATCTTTTCATACACTTTTTGTAGAATTTAATAGAATTGTTGTCTCTGGTCTTTTAATTTTGATCATGTGTAAAAATCTACATTTTAAAAATGTTGATCATGTGTAAAAATCTACATTTTAAAAATGTTGATCATGTGTAAAAATCTACATTTTAAAAATTTTGATCATGTGTAAAATCTACATTTTAAAAATACATATTTGTAATGGATTTTTGTGTGTCTACAACCTTTCAGATTGTAGCATTAGTAACCTTAAGTCGGAAGAATTTAAAATCTATCCTTAAAAAAGTTTTTTTTTAAAAACATTTTTAAGTTGTTTTAAAATTTGGATCAACAATGTATATATTGAAAAATGCGAGCATAAAAAGTAATATGGTTAATATTAATTTTGGAAAAAGAAAATGACAAGTTGTTAAAACTGGAAAAGAAAAAAAGACAAGCTATAGTATTTAAAAATTCCTAATGCTGGAATATTTTCACTTATAAAATATATTTTTTACGAGAATGCTGGCTTTGACTCTTTGACTAAAATGACAGAATCACAAGGATGGCAAGAATCATAATGCGAAAAATTGAATGTAGTCAACGTTAAGGAAAGAAGAGGAAAACAAGTTATAATGTACAAATCAACATATATATATATATATATATATATATATATATATATATGGTAAAATGGTAATTAGTAAAACCTGAAGAGAGTGCTCAATAATATATATTATTGCAGAGCAAATATGCGTTTTATTTTATATTACCGTTTTATCTGTTCAGTTGCACATATTCCGGTTGTCGGCAACCGAAATATGTGTAACTGAACCGATAATAAAAAATAAATCGTGTACATATATATATATATATATATATATATATATATATATATATATATATATACTTGTTTATTGTTATATAAACATGCTCACATCCCGCTGCTACAAATAGCCACTTGTTTCAATCAAACAACAGATATCATCAGGCAGCGACTTGACTATTCAAAAGTTCAATGAATAATGATTGAATAGTCAAGTCGCTGCCTGATGATATCTGTTGTTTGATTGAAACAAGTGGCTATTTGTAGCAGCGGGATGTGAGCATGTTTATATAACAATAAACAAGTATTATCAGCTCTTTTTATTGAGCACTATCTAACAACCTCGTTGAATTCATTAGTCCATTACTTTTGAATATAAAAAACCCGAGTATATATATATATATATATATATATATATATATATATATATATATATATATATATATATATATATATATATATATATATATATATATACACCTGACGAATCCTAGTAATAAGTAATCTTTTACTTCAGCGATTTTTATATTGCAAAATTCACGCTGTGAGTTTGTTTTCTCTCTACTGCTCCTATTGCTACTGGTATGGCATGAGATTTGATCTACAAAACTACCTGGGTCTATAAACCCTTATTTTAGAATGGTTTAATGTCTGCCTTCGTTGTGTCGTGCTATGTCATAGGAGTATTAACCTCAAGTATTTTGGTTCGAGCCTACCTTCTCCCGAATCAGTTTGCATTTTTTTTCGTTTTTGTTCTTTAATATTTAAACTGGGTTATTGCTTTTAGTTTCCATCTACTCCCGCAAACCCACTGACCAAATTTTCGCGTTCGCTGTTTTTTTATTGTTTTTATTTTTCAGATTTTTAAAGGTTTTAACATGATTCGTTTTTTTTTTGTTTTTTTTAATCATGATCGCGTTTTCTTTTATAGTTTTTTTTGTTTTTGGATTGTAAGAAATTTTAATATCGTTCTTTTGCATCACATTCGTTTATTGTTTTTTATAATATTTAAACAGGGTTATTACTTTGCTTATTATTTTGTTGTGATTTACCCCCCACCCCCGCCACAATACACACCTCTAAACACCTGGGCAAGGCCGGTACTCTCGGTAATCTATCTATCTATCTATCTATCTATCTATCTATCTATCTCTCTCTCTCTCTCTCTCTCTCTCTCTATATATATATATATATATATATATATATATATATATATATAAATATAAAAGAGAAAATGTGTATGTGTGTTTGGTACTGCGCATATTTTTTTGCCGAGATTCTCGGGGGACGGTACTATTTCTTAGAACTTTTTACATGCCATCGAGATCATAATATCTAACACTTACGAAACGACATCGTAAAAGTCTTTTATTTCAGCTACTTAATCTGACAAAATTCGCGCTGTGAATTCGTTTTGTTCTCTGATATGGCTGCTGCTGCTGCTGCTGCTGCTGCTGCTATGGTGTTTGACCTAGAAAACCACTTGGGTTTTAAAAAGTTTTCTTTCGACTCTCCCAATGTCCTTGACTTCATGGTAACATACAATATTAATCTTAGCGTTTCGTGTTCGAACTTATCTCCCTCCCAAAACTTTTTTCGTTGTTTATGCTTTTTATTTGTGTTCGTTTTTTTTTTTATATTTAAACATGCTTATTACTTTTAGTTTCCATCTACCCACGAACACACAGACCTACAGTTTTAATATTGAAACAGGGTTGTTTTTTTTCTATTTTTCTGGTTAAACATCCTTTGTTTGCATCACGTTCGTTTATTGTTTTTATAATAATTAAACAGGGTTATTACTTCGCTTATTCTTTTGTTTACCGCCCCCCAAGACACACCCCTCTAAACACCCGGGCAACGCCAAGTACCCCCGCTAGTATAATATAAATACCAGTGTTTATATATTTATATATTGATCATAATCAAATTAAAATTCTCGATTCAAACACGATAGAGAGTAAAGCTCGTTATACGAGAAAATAAAACATAACTCGAATTTAATATTACCGATGTAATTTATTATTCCACATTAAAACAATTTTCAAAGTCTTTTTTCTCAAGTGTGCTCTAAACAGAAAACCTCCTTTCATATCCAAAAACATACTGCTAATTTTATACGCCTGGTCTTACTGATGGTGCGTCGGTAATGGTTCCAAATGGATAAGATTAACAGAAACATTAATTTCGAACACGAAACTAGGATGATAATTCGAGGCCTATTAGGTTCGAGGCTCTTTGCGATAGGGAGCAGAAACTACCTATAGATTCACCAGATAAGATGTAGCAACAATATTCCAGTGTTGGTTTGCTTCTGGATTTGTAGAGATGTAAGATCCACTCAGTGGCGAATATTTTTCTAGCACGGTGTATGTATTCCATCCAATTTGAAACAACTTATGCAATGTATTTAATGTATGTGTTCCAATTCAATTCAGTTATTGTTGTTTGTTTTTTTTTTATCTCCGATTGGCATGACTGCTACTGCTCTAGCGGAGAGCTTATCGTTCAAACAGCTCTTCTAGAGCGTTATTAGTTACTAACCACGGTGTCGTCTGTCGCCCGAGTGTTGGGGGAGGGTGAGTAAAAAGTGACGCGTTAGCTGGTTAAATAAACGCTGGACAATCAAAAAGAGGTGATGACTTTCGAAAAAGACGACCCCTCCCTTCATATAATATATATATATATATATATATATATATATATATATATATATATATATATACACAATTGAGAGTAAGGGAATTCATGTTTTGGACCAGTTTTTTCGATATTTTTCGTCCGAATGATCGCGCTTCAAAATATTACCAATCTCGAGAAAATCCGTCCCATATGTAGTAAGGTTTTTTCGAGACATACATACATACGTGCATACCTTTAAACAAACAGGTTAGATTTATATTATAATTTAGCGGGAGGTACCCGGCGTTTCCCTGGTGTTTGGAGTTGTGTGTGCTGGGTGAAGGTTATATCAAAACATAACCGGTGGTTGGAAAGTGTAAAAGGAAAAAAAAAGTTTTAGTAGGAAGGTAGGCTTGAACACCGAATCCTTGACGCGAATATGGAAACGAAAGGGACTAAAAGCCATACACCTAACCACCTCGGTCATGAGGGGAGAGAAATTGATAAGCGTTGTAAGGGAATGTTTATAACTTGAAATTGACAGGTGTGAGGAAGTTAAGTCGCGTGATGTTAGGCCAAGTTTTGCGCTGCGAGCCAGTTTCTCTTGGTCCCCGACCCATCATTCGCTTTTCCAATACGCAGCCTTCGAAAAATATCTCGAAAATAGCTGGTAATAATCGGGAAAAATTTAAGATAGCCGCCCCCCCCCGTTATTAAGTTGTATATGATTTAGACGTGATATAAAAAGTTTTAAGAAGGAGTGAACCGACCGAGAAGGCCGACGAAAAAAAAAAACACCTTTTGCAGACATACACAAAATTGCACACACACAAACACACGTTTTTGTCTTTTATATATATATAGATGCCTATCACAGATTAAAAGACTATAAGTAAACTAATTTATCTTAGCTACTTACTCTCTCAGTTACATCTTTCAACAACCTTAACACTTCATTAAAACATCTAGGCTTATCATTCAGAGGCAATTTAATTGCAAAATACATTCAGAACATTGCCAAGCTTGCTGCAAAACAGGTGGGCTCTCTCTATCTTGCTAGAAAATTACTTACTCTTGAGAGTATTCTATGTCTCTACAAAACCAGCATTCGGCCACATCTGTGTTATTGCATCTGAGATTAGTCTCTCGCTATTTGACTTGGTCTGAAGAAAATCTCCCCAACCTAATACGCTCAGCACTATAAGTTACAGAGTAAGTCTTGTCCCATCGCTGAACTGCTATATCCCTCTGCCTGTTTCACACAAAAAATAGAATGTGCTCTAACGAACTCTATGCACTTGTGCTTCCTTGGCTTACATTTCGGAAAATCCAACCGCTACAATATCACTAGATATCGGAAGCCTTTTAGTCTGATAGTTTCTTTTTGTGAAATTGCAAGACATTGGAATCCAATCCCAAGTTCCTGCTATCATTACTGTAGTAACAAGCAGAAGTTCAATGCAATGTAAGCAGATATTTCACTGATCACGTTATTACACATCTCTTGAGAATTTGTCCCAAATAGTATTCCTTTACGTCCAAGTGGCACTGTATCTTGTTTTGAGGGGATTACAGCAAAATAAGTTTGATGAGTCGTAGCAAAAAGTTTGTAAAAACAAGTAAGGTATTTTTATTTAATGTTTAAGACGCGGTAAAGTCACGTTAGCATAACCACGTTGACACACCGGTTCTCGCTGGATCACCGACGTTAAGCAATTGTGAACTTGGTCAGTACTAAATGGGTGACCAATTTGGGCTTCCAAGTGTTGTAGGCGCTCTCCGCTTATTTCGGCATGGGTTTTAGAAGTCCTGGACTTGTTCTTTGCCACTGGACCCAAACAGTGGCTATTCAGGAGAGGTGTGGTTGGAGGATTGCGCAATCCTTGTCTCACAATTACACGCGTAGCTTCCCCTACAAGGGATATCCTTTGTTTTTCGAGACTTAGCTGAGGCATCGATACATTGATCAGAAGACGCCGGTATGAACTAATTAAAAATTAGATATTGAATGTAGCAGTTTATGTAGAAAAAAGCCGCTCAAGTGAAAGTTACAAAATTATCAGTTAAAATAAACTAACGGTTGAAAAGAAGTGTTTAAAAAAAAAGTAAGCTAAGCGAGCAAAACGAAATGTTATAAAGTTGGCAACGAGGAAATCAAAGTTTACGTGAACCTCTGATTGGTGACAATGTTGAAGAGATAAACGAGAAAAGCAGAGGGGAAAAAGAAAAAGAAAGATGAACGCGGTGAACAT